>NC_061119.1:66286989-66329494 GCF_002878395.1 Capsicum annuum | reverse complement strand
AAAATGATTAGAAGGATGGGTTGTCTCCCACCAAGTGCCATATTTTCGGCCTTGGCTCGACTCTTATTTTTGCATTTTTGTTTAATATGATAAAATAAAAATAAAATCATGGGTTGCCTCCAATACAGTGCCTGATTTAAAGTCGCGGCACAACTCGATTCTCTTGACTACTCAGGCTTCGTTAAGATACATCAATGATACCATTTATACCTTGTCGTCATAGAATGCATCAACGATCGAGAAAACACTCATCTCCTTTTGTTGTTTCATGGATTTACATACTTCAAAACTAACCTCTTTCCCATTGAGCCTAAAATTCAGCTCATTCAACTCCAGGTCAAGTAACACTCTCCCAGTTACTAAGAAAGGCCTGACAAAAATTATGGGTACTTAAAAGTCCACTTTGCAATAAAGAATTACAAAGTTGGCAAAAATATAAAATTGGCCACCTTTACAAGTACATCATGTAGAATCCCAACTGGTCTTTTCACCAAACTATCCACGATTACAAGTCACATATTGTGTGGGGTTTCCCAAACCCAACTTCTTATAAACAGCTAGCGACATCAGATTGATGCTAGTTCCCAGATTACATAAGTCCTTAGCAAAATCCAAAGACCCAATTATACAAGGGATGGTGAATGCTCTTAGGTCTACCTTCTTCTGCACCATTGACCTTGTAGAAATGGTACTACAATGATGGAGATTATCCATCGGTTCATAGCTTACCACTTTTTTCTTTGTCACAAGATCTTTAATAAACTTCGCATATCCGGGCATTTATTCCAGTGCTTCAACTAAAAGCATGTTCACTAACAATTACTTCAACATAACCATGAATTTGATTAACTTTCCTTCATCTTCTTTCTTCTTTAATTATTATGGAAATAAGGGTGGTGGCCTTGTAATTTTAACTAGACCAACTTTTACCTCCTTTCTTATGTCGTGCTCCACATCATTAACATGCTTTGGATTAGGTGGTTGATCCACTTTCGCATTCTTCTTTTCCAAACCTCCCAACTCCACAAACACCACTGAAGATTCATCAACCATCTCCTAATCTATTTCGATCGCATCAGTATGAGATGATGTTGCCAATCCTGGACTAGATAACATCTTACCGCTCCTAGTTGTAATATCTATACACGATCCATCAGTCCTCAGATTTTGAACTGTATCACTTAGTAGAGTTCCATTCTGTCTTTGGTTGAATGCTGCAGATAATTGGATCATCTGCTGCTCCAATTGTTTAATAGCAGTTGAGTACCAATTTACTAATTGACTGATGGAAGATATGTCGCTCTTCATCGTGGTCACCCCAGAATTTATCGCCTTAACTCCCTTTAAAAGTTTCTCCATAATGTCCTCTATGGATATTTTTCCTGAACTAGTGGTAGCATTATCACAGATTTTGAGAGGTACATATAGTCCACTTCTGTCACTTTTAGTTTTCTAATCTCCTTGATGGTTCCAACCTTGGTTTCCTTGACCACCGGTCTAGAAACTCTCCTGGTTATGCAAGTAGTTAGCCTCTTTCTCAGTGTTTGATATAAATCTCTTACCAAGGAACCCCATAGCTTTGACCTTTTCTGCATTCCCTGATAGTAAATATTTCATGACCAGATTCATCTGGGTTTTCATATGAGACATATCCTGATCTCACTCTTCTTCTCTCCTATGCTGCTCTACTGATGTTACACTAGACCCAGTATTGCTTGCTACCATAGAATCTATGGTATGCCAAGCTCTACTTGTCTTGGCTATTCTTTCCAACATGTCCGTAGCCTCAGTAAAGGTGAGCTCCATAAAACTTCCTTCCGCAACATTATCCACTATTGGCTTTGTAACTGAGTTCAAAGCTCTGTAGAATGTTTCCATTAAGTGTCCATCAGTCATCTTATAGTTTGGGCATTGAGTCAACTTCTTTTTAAACCTTGCCCAAGTCTTATGCAAAGCTTAATTAGGAAATTACGTAAAGTTGTTGATCTCATCCCTCAATTGTAACATTATGGAGGGTAGAAAGAACCTTTCTAGGAAAGCTCCTTTCAATTGCCTCCAGTTAGTTATAGAATTAGGAGTTAGCTCATTCAACCATATAATTGCCTCTCCAGACAGAGAAAGTGGGAACAATACCAAATGAATATCATTTTGTCCCACTCTAGGATTATCAAACGACTTACAAATATTGATGAAATTCACCAAATGTAGATTGGGATCATCACCAGGTAATCTACAAAGAGTTCTTTCAAATTCAGTAGCTGGATCATAGTACTGGTGATGTTGAATTTCACCTCAGGAGCTAGTAGTGGTAGAATGACTGCCCCTAAGCTCTAGATCTATCTAAACCATCCTCATCATTGTCAATATCAAACTGCATAGTTTGGACGTCTAGTCTTCCTCTGAATGGATGATTTCGATTTACAGGTGCAACTACTCCCGCTGCACGCCTCCTATTGGCCAAGTAAATTAAATCATCATCTCCTCGGTCCTCTTCATCTAAATTAGGTATTCGACCTGGGTTATCTTCATTTCGTTAATTCAATTGAGCATTATCCAAAAAAGGTAATCTTTTGGCTTTCTGTTGGTTAGCCATTCTTTCAATGAGATGAGGTTCAGGATTAAAGGGTAATATGGTTCTCCTGAACTTCTGGTTCGTGGAATAAACAACATGAGCCTATAATGAACAAAAACAACAAATAAACGTAAAATAAGGAAACTTGACTGACAGTCAATTAACACACATAAACTCAATCGATAATCGTTTTTCCCAGCAACAGCGCCAAAATTTGATATGCCTAAATTACACTTTTCTTACGAGAGAGTAAGCGATCGCTGTCAAATATAGAACCCAACTAGGTTGGGGTCGAATCCCACAGGGAATATGGTGCTAATTAAGTTGTATGTAGATTAGTTGACTTTTAATCATTCATTTCCGTAAGACAAAAAAGAGGGATTTGATTCATTTCACAAATTAATGGTTTCGGATTAACAAGATGAAATATGTGTAGTAGTATTCAAATTTAGTGAAATAGCAAGCTAGGGTTATGTCCACCTTGTAGTTTTCAGTACTTTCTAACTATGGTCTTTACAAATTCATACATGCATCGTGTTTCCAGAGAAACGTATTGTATTTAATAACATAATCCAAGTGTTTTTCAACCATCAAGGACTAATTCACTTTTGTTCTCTCGAATCAAAAGTGTTTACAAAAACAATACAAAATCTCCAAGTAGTTAATCCTGTTAAGGCATTAACATATGAAATAGGGGTTGAAAATCCTATTTTGTTATCACTACTCTCTTTTTTGAACCTCAACCTTTCTATCGAACAAGTTGAGTTTTAAGGCACATCCTCTATGTTTGCAACCACGAGAATTCAAGATAAACGAAGAGAGTATGAGATAAGTAGATCAATAAATGATGAATTCAAAAACCCAAAGTAATATATTGTATGCTACAAGGCTTCTATAACCCTAACTAGTAAACTTAGCTACTCATGAATAAAATGGAAATCACAATAGAAATATTCATCATACCAAAAAGTAAACCCAATTTTGGTGGAGAAGAAGAAGTTGTGTTTCTCTCCTAGTAGTAATCCACCACTCTCCTATCTCAAAATAATGCAGAATAATCAATAATGAATAAAAATTCAGCATGAAGTCTTTTAATAATCCCTTCTCTCATAATTGCCTTCTAAGTTTCTAAACTAATTATAAATGAAAAATTAGTCTTGGACATAGTTTTGAGGTGCCACATTTGGTCCAACAAGCTACTTTTCTCTTGTGTGATTTTTCATCCACAATCTATAGTCCCATCATGTTTCTATCTACCTCATTAACACTTGAAATCATGCTAACACATAGGTTAGCTCAAAAACATCAAAGTAGAGTAAAAACATAAGAAACTAGGTACTTTGTTCTCAAAACTTAGCTAAAATATGGGTAAGTTATGGTGCTTAGGCGTATAAATACACCAAAGATCAATGACCCCCAACTAGCGAATAATGACAAGACTTAAGTGTACTCATCATCTCCACCTCAAGTATGTATCTATGAATAATCCCATCCACACAAATTCTTAATAAATAAGGCTCATCTTAGAAAAATTCCCTTACCTCATGCATATACTTCTTTCTGTGCTGAAAGGAAAAATCTTGTAGGATTAGATCACTTACTAGATAATTTGCATAGTTTGCAAACCATAGAATTAGAATTTGGGAAGCTTCTAATATCTACTCATCTAGAAAAAATTTATCAATCCCAAGCCCATATTCAACATTCTTCATATCTTCCTTCTCAAGTCTAGATAAATGATCCACAACATAATTCTCAATGCCTTTTCTGTCCCTAACCTCGAAATCAGATTCTTGTAGCAATAGCACCCACCTAATCAGTCTAGGCTTTGCATCCTTTTTTGCCATTAAGTACCACAATATTGCATGATCAGTGTGCACAATCACCTTTGTCCCAATCAAATAAGATCCAAACTTCTCAATGGCAAACACTACTGGCAACAACTCTTGTTCCATTATAGAGTAGTTCTTCTTAGCAGGGTGTAGTTCCTTGCTAGAATAGTAGATGGGATGAAGGATATTTTCTTTTCATTGACCTAGAACAGCCCCTATGGCCAAACCACTTAAGTCACACATAATCTCAAATGGCAAGGACCTGCCTAGAGATACAATTATTGGAGCAGTCATCAACTTCTCTTTCAGATACTCTAAAGTCTTCAAGTGTGCTTCAATAAACTAAAATTTCACCTCTATCTAAGGAAGCCTACAAAGAGGGTTAGAAATATTAGAAAAATCCTTGATGATCCACCTATAAAACTCAGCATGACCCAAAAAGATATGAACTCCCTTCATATCATCATACTAATCTATGCCATTACTATTAATGTTCATGGTCACCGCTGCAAGAGCTTCAACACCCAACCTCTTTTCAATAAGAACAGTACCATAAGAGCCATCATCCTATAGAGTAACTGAATAGACATCGTAGAATAAATTCTCTTCATCATCATACACATCAATCACGGATATCACACATAACTCATCAAGTTACCTCATATATTTGTATATATTAAATATCACTTATTTATAATTGAGTCATAGCATCAGATATCTTATCTCTAAATTAATAACATTCTTCCCGTTTCCAGGAATGGTCTTCCAAAAATATTTAAGATTTGGAAATCCACTTTGCAATCCAATATCACAAGATTCACAAGAAAATAAAAGAAGCCACCTTTACTAATACATCATATAAGGTACCAACTGGCTTTTTCATAGTCCTGTCTGCTATTACTAATCTCATGGTGGTTGGTTTAAGAGCTCCACACCCCAACTAATTTAACATTGAAAATGGCATGAGGTTGGTGCTCGCACCCAAATCACATAATGCACGAGAAAAGTTGGATGATCCAATGGTTCAAGGTATAGTGAAAGCACCAAAATCCTTCTTCTTCTTCATCAATGATCTAGTAGCTATTGCATTGTAATGATGAATGTTGTCAACTAGGACATAACAGATTGACCTATTCTTCATGATTAGATCTTTCATGAATTTAACATATCCTGGCATTTGCTCTAAATCCTCTATAAGTAGGATGTTGACAGATAGCTCTATTAGCATTGACAAAAACTTTTGATACTTAGCATTTTTTTGTTTCTTTTTCATCCTTTGAGGAAAAAGAGGATGATATCTTAGTATAGGCTTTAAACCAGGATCCTTGGCCTTATCTTCTCCTTCATCTAGTTTGCTACTACTATCTACATTAACAGGATAATCATCATTCTCTTGCTCATCTACATCCGGTACAGGTGTATCTATGGTGGATTTATCACTTCGGGGGGTACTAGCGTGGTAGTGACCATTATTCTTATATTAGCTATTGTGTTAACTCGGGAGAGTTCAAGGCTATCTTTGATTTACTGTGGCTGATATCTAACCAAATTATTGCTCCAACTACTTGATTGTTATAGCATGTGACTTAACTTTCTGGTTTACCCCTAATAGGTCTGCCTTGATATCCTTAAGGCAGCTCTCTTGACATTCTTTTGCTTGACTAATTTCGACAACAGTGCCTCTATTCTAGATTCATAATCACGATTACTTGGTGGAACATACTTGTTAGTTTTATCCTTATATCCATCTTTTCGCCGCTAATCGTCATCTCTCTCTACTTCTATCTCTATATCTATTATTGTAATAGTTTTGACCTTGATTCAATTGCCCTTGGGCTTGGAAATCCGCCAACCTACGATCAAGATACTTTGCATCCTCTTTAGATTCAATCTCAAAAGTTCTAGAAGTAAACCCTTATGCCACAACTGCACTCACTTTTTAGCACTCATTATTACAAACTATTTTGTAAGAAACCCAACATCTGTACAAAGCTGTGCAACCTCTTGTGCTACCAAATCCTAACAAACTCCATAATTATTGGCATCTTTAATTGTATAAGTACCTATACCGCATTCTAATTCTCTATCATATCATACATAGTATCTCATCTAATATGCATGAATGCACCTCATGAGTCCAAGCAACGACTCATGACTGGTTACCACGAGTCGTTACCCAACCCATTATAACGGGGAGCTATTTTACTGCACATTTTTCATTAGGGGTAATTTGGTCTTTCCCATCCCTTACACTTTACCCATGACTTAAAACACTTTATATTGCCCTTTTCCCATCATTCAGTCAAATCAAAAAACAACTCTCTCCTCTCAAACTTCCAAGTAATAAAAATTAGGGCTTTCGAGGGATTAATCATCCAATCTCCAAACTCTAAATTTTTCTTCAGATTTCTTTAGTGTCCATGCCTGTCTCGCCTCCCTAACTTGATTTTTACATAAGGGCATATGTTTAATTATTGTTCATATGAATTTTATAGTTGGTTTTTAATTGCATTGAGGATTTTGGATTTTTTACTTGTCACGACCCAAACCAGGGCCTGGCTATGACAGGTATATTAGGTCCATTGAGGACTGGAGACCACCCTCTTTTCCTACCCAAATAGAATATAACGCACCTAGAAGTAGCTAAAATGCGAACATCTAATAAGATAGAAAGGTAATAACTCAAAGACATTTATGAATATCAACATCAATACCCAATCCACGGTAATATCCATAAGGCCTCTACTAGTCTAAAAACAACTAAAGTCGGGACATAACCCCGACTCTGACAATGACAATGACAATGAAAATAATAATACTAATGTGAACCCTTTAATCCTAGTCTATAACAACAAACAGATAGAATAATCAAGACTTTTGGAAAATGAAATCTCACCACTACACTGCAAATGATTGATGAACCAAACTTATCAACTTAACACAGCGTAGAAAAAGTAGAACTGCCTTCAGACTTTGCATCACATAGGGATACAGCGTCCGAGGATGGTTAGTGGGATAAGCACTAGTATTAACTCAAGGATAGGGGATAAAATAATTCCAAGTCAAATCCAATTCAAAACCATACATACATCATCATATATATGTACAAGTAATATGCCATGATAAGGAGCAAGGCTTAGCATTATCCAGGATTATGCTGCCCAACCATCATAAATTGGAACCCACGGGCTATATGGGCTCAGCTCCCCCTACTGAAAAGGCCCCAGTTCGTATTAGCCATAAGAATCAGAGGTATCAAAGAATACCAAGGAATGCCCTAACCCTACATCATTCCAAGAAATAATTATATCAATAGTGTGAACTAGGCACACAATCATCAAGACCAAACCTAACGTTGGGATATGTGAGTTTCCAGTACAAGTCATCCCAGACCCATACCTTTATGGCTTAGCTACATAACCCCTATCAAGCCTAAATTAAAACAAGTTTCAAATCACTCATTTATTTAACAAAGGATTTAACCGTTAAGGCATACCATGGGTATCATCCTACCCTTACACTTGAAAGCTTAAGTCTATGCCATAGCAATTACATAAACTTGGGGGAATTCCTCCACCCTCCTTTGTTCATGTTTAAATTAAAAACATGGCCAACAAGTCCTTTAAAATACATATTCATTGTTTAGCCATTTTTGCAATGCAATAGCATAAGGGGGCTAGTGAAACCAAGTGACAATTTCACCATTCAAAGCTATTTACACAAGTGGTTTGAGGAAACACAATTATTCAAAACCAATTCCTAGTTTAAAACATCAATTTGG
This sequence comes from Capsicum annuum, assembly GCF_002878395.1. Classification (NCBI taxonomy): domain Eukaryota; kingdom Viridiplantae; phylum Streptophyta; class Magnoliopsida; order Solanales; family Solanaceae; genus Capsicum; species Capsicum annuum. The sequence continues at coordinate 66,321,309 of NC_061119.1, read as the reverse complement.
GGGAATACCTTGACCCCCATTCCAATCCCCTCACCCATGCACCCCATTAGTTAAAAATCATTCAATTCAATGCATAAACAATTCATAAAACCCATGGGAAAATAATTCATGGATCAGACATTCCAAACATTCAACCATATCATACCTACTTTAAAATATGTACAATTAAACTATTAAAACACATGCTTTCATAAAATTAAGAATTGGGTTAGAGTAACATGCTTGAAGCACCAAGATTAATGGAGAGAAATCAACCCTTAAACCCTTGGATGACCAACTTCTAGGAAACCCTAAGTATCTTAACATTGGAGAATTTAGGGAGTTTAAGAGAGTGCTTTAAGTGCTATAGTGTTGAAAATAACATCCCAATCATGTTTTATGGTTGTGGGTATTAAGTGAGAGAATAGGAAAATGTCCAAAATGCCCTCAATTAAAAAGCTAAAAAATTTTTGCCAGTTACTACGGGTCACTATACGACTCGTAAGGACTCACTATGGCTTGTCACCATGAGTCATAGTCCAGATAGTAGCTGAGGGACTCCTTGGAAACATTACGACACGCTAAGAGACCCTACGACTCATAGGGTCCCAGTCGTAGTCAAGATAGAATACTTCGGGGATCACACTTGTTTAGCTATGGATTGGACTATATGACTCATTTTGAGTTATTATAGCTTGTATCCCTTAGTTATAGTCACAAAAGAAACTCCAGGCTATGACTGGGTACCTAATACCCAATGACATATAACAACTTATTAGGGGAGTCATTCTCTGGGCAGTGAGTTTAAAACTCAAAAATTTTCAAGGACTGAAAATACAGGGTGTTACATTCTCCCCCCACCCCACCCACCCCAGGATCATTCATCCCTGAATGTCGGAACAACGCATCCCTTAGAATAATTTAACAAAAAAATACAACTACACTTACCTTTAACAAAGAAAAAAAAAAGATTTCAAGGACATCTCAATTTTCTTTAACAAAGTCAACAAACAAAGATACTAAAATTAACACATACCATTAGCACGATTATCTAGAACGGGGAACAAGAATGGGTATTGGGACTTCATGTCCTCTTCAGCTTCCTAAGTTGCTTCTTCAAACTTTTTGTTCCTCCATAGAACCTTTACCAAATGCACGTCATTCTCTCTCAACTGACGAACTTGCCGATCAAAAGTCTCAATCGGGACCTCTTCATATGATAAGGGATCTAAAATGCCAATGCTCTCTAAAAGGAACAGCCAAGGAAGGATCACCTATGCACTTCTTCAGCATGGAAACATAGAAAATTGGATGGATAGATCCCAAACTTGATGGCAATTCCAACTAATAAGCCACCTTGCCCACTCTCCCTAAAATATGATATGGAACGACATAACGCAGACTGAGCTTCTGATTCTTCCTAAAATGCATCACTCCCTTTATGGGAGATATCTTTAAGAATACGAAATCATCCACATCAATATCTAAGTCCATTTACCTTACATCCGCATAGGACTGTTGGCAACTTTTGGCAGCCCTAAGCCTATCCCAAATCACCTTCACCTTCTTTATAGCTTGGTGAACTAAGTCATGATCATACAACCTACTCTCGCCAACATCAAACCATCCAATAGGAGACCAACACCTTCTACCACACAAAGCCTCGAACGAAGCCATCCCAATACTAGAGTGATAACTATAGTTATACGGAAACTCTATGAGAGGTAAATGGTCAACCCAACTACTACAAAAATTGATCACACAAGACCTTAGCATATCCTCCAAAGTTTAAATCGTCCTCTCCACATGCCCATCTATTGGAGGGTGGAAAGCGGTGCTAAGTTTCAAGCTAGTTCCCAAGCCTTTCTAAAGGAAATGCAAAACGTGAGAAGAGAACTAAGTACCTCGATCAGATATGATGGAAATTGGAGCACCATGCAACTTTATGATATCCTAAATAAAAATCTTAGCATAATCCTCTGCCCAATAATTAGTCTTTACTGGTACGAAATAAACAGACTTAGTCATCCTAACCATGTGACCCAAATCGAATCAAACTGATAGCAAAATCATGGAAAATCGGTAACGAAATCCATAATAATCACTTTTCATTTCTACATGGGCAAATCAATCTCTTGAGACAAACCATCAAGCCTCACGTGCTCAACCTTCACTTGCTGACACACCATACACTTGGCCATAAAATTGGCCACATCCCAATTTATGTTATTCCACCAATAGCTCTCCTTCAATTCATGATACATCTTTATAGAATTAGGATGAACAGTGTATCTCAACTCATGAGCTTCAACCAAGATCTTCTCTCGCAACCCATCTATATCAGGAATACATAATCTACCTTGGTACCGCAAGATACCATCACCACCAATCTCAAAAGCCATCAGCTTCTGGTGACCTACATCATCCTTGATATATATCAAGATAGTGTCAAAAACCTATTTCTCTTTAACCTCAGAACTAAGAGATGACTTCACTGCCTCTTGCACAATAACACCTCCATCATCAGAGTCAAAGACACGAACCCTAAAGTTAGCCAAATGGTGAATATCCTTCACCAAAGCTCTTTCTCTTTATTAATATGAGATAAGCTCCCCATGTACAACCTTCTAAGAGCATCAGCAACTATGTTATCTCAACCTGGATGATAATGAAGATTCATGTTGTAGTCCTTGAGCAACTCAAGAAATCTCCTTTGTTGAATAACCAAACCAGGGCCGGGTTGAAAAAGGCATCTCAAGTCTACCGAGGATCGAAGACTACCCCCAAGCCTATTCAAATATAACCAATAACACCTAGAAGTAGATGAATTCCAATATAAAGCAAGATAGGAAAAATAAACTCAACAGTATATTTGAAATCAATATCAAAAACTATCCACCATACAAAACCAATACCAAATGACAACCATGATATCCAAGTCCACAATAGTCCAATAAAGCCTCTAGCTAAAAGTCAAGTACCAATAATGTGATGGGACATACCACCAACTACAGCCAAAATAAATCTAAAATAAAGTTTAAAACATGAGAAACCAAAACATGAAATAAAGTCTTTCGAATGATGAAAGCTCACCACTTCAAGTAAACTCACGAACCAACCACGAACATTTAATCACTGCAAAGGAAAGGTAAAAACATGTCTAGTTCCTTCATCATATGGGGACACAACGTCTGAAGATGGTTAGCGGTTGGAGGGCTAGCATATTACTTAGGGATAAAGGATAATATAATGACATGACCCATAATATAGAAACCATTAAAACTAGTGCCCAACATTATATGCAATACAGATATATATATATATACCACATGTCAAGAAAAAGGAACAGCGATAAGCATGAACTTTAAAATCTTAACTTAAACTGTGTAGCTCTACCATCCTAAAGAAACTTACGGGCTATATGGGTTCAGCTCCCTTGGTGAAATAGCACCAGTACGTGTTAGCCAAATATACAAGAGAAAACTTGAGAAGGCTAATTATGTGTCTCATGCATATTGTCACTATGATCGAACCTCACATCGTCAAATATGAGTTTCCAATATCGGTTTCTCGAGGCCTCCACCTTCCACGGCTTTTCTAAACAACCCCCTTTAAGACCATATTAAAATCATTTACATTTTCCCAATCAGTTATCAAGGAGTCTTTTAATTAGGCATTAACTGTTGGTATCATCATACCAAAATTAGAGCTTGCAAGACTATTAACTTATGCATATAAACCATTTAATCAAATTAGACTCCACCATTTACGACTAAACTAAAACCATTATAATCAAACTATAGCCACCAAAGCCTTTCCAAAACTATGTGAAACTAACCAAAATGAATTCATATTCCTTTAACCATTTATGCAATGCAATGATTCAAGAATAGAAAGAATATATGACAAAATTATATTTAATGGAAATTTCACAAACAGTTTAAGGGTATATAATCTTTCAAGACCAAAACCAAGTAATTGGGGAATCCATGGTACCTCAAAATTCAATTTACCATTCCCATGCACCCCACCATGTTCACAATCATTAATAAGGAATGATTATTTTATAATAAACCATGGAAAGTCAAGTTAAAGACCAATCATGTTTGATGCCCTTAATTAAACCAAAACCCACATCAAAACCATGAATTGAATATCAATTTATGTCACTAATGAAATTATAAGTTCAAGAGAAAGAGGAATATGCCTTAATTGTAACGAATTTCAAAGAAAACCACACCCTTGTGACCCAAGATGATCACCTCATTGAACCCTAGACTTGAGTTGAAAAGGGGATTTTTGAGAGAGGGTGTTTAAGAATGAATAATGACCTTTGCATATTAAAAAACTTATGAGAATTGGCCCTTGTATGTTTTAAAAGTTATGTATGAGTGAAAGGTCCTTAATACCCTTCTTTCCTTTTTAATTAAACAAAACCACCTCAAAAATACACAGGTCCACATCGTGGACCTCATCGCTGTAATTTTCTTTTGTGTTATAGGCCTATTGTAAAGTCTTACTACCTTTGTGACCCAAAACTATCCCAAACACTATTTGAAAATTCCAAAAGTCTCTCGGGATACCATTTTTACATCCTCAAACATGATTTAGGTCAAAAATTGATATTTCAAGCACGGGAAGGCCATAATAAAATACCCAAAATTTAAGGGTGTTACACATTGCCTGAGGTTCAACTCCTTCTGGGTAAACAAACATTGAAAATTCTTATGATCTGAGAAAATGTCAACATGAATCCCAAATAAAAAGTGACACCTAATATTTAGAGTGAAAACCACAGATAACAACTTTAAATGATAATTCAGATAATTCTTCTTATGAACTTTCAACTGTCTAGAAGCATACGCCACTACCTTTCAATGTTGCATTAGAACACAACCTAATCCCACATGGAACGCATAACAATAAACCATGAATCCATCAGTACTACTGGGCAGGGCTAAAATAGGAGCAGAAGTCAACTTGTCTTTCAGGTTCTCAAAACTACCCTTACAAGCATCAGACCATAGAAACATTACCTTTTTCTAAGTCAACCTAGTCAATGGGGTAGTATAGAAGAAAAGTTCACCACAAACTGGCTATAGTAACTGGCTAAACCTATGAAGCTTTGAATATCAATTGGAGTCATGGCCAAGGTCACTCCGTAACCACTGTAACTTCTTGTGGATCCACCATGATCCCTTTACTGGAAACATGACCTAGAAAAGCCACAACATTCAACCAGAACTTGCGCTTTGAGAACTTTGCATACAACCGTTGATCCTTAAGAGTATGCAACACTGTGCGAAGGTGATCAGCATGATCTTCCTGAATACACCAAAATATCATCAGTAACGATTATGAACAAATCCAAAAACTAACAAAAGATCCAATTCATAAGATCCATGAATGTCGTCGGGGCATTAGTTAACCCAAAAGACATCACAAAAAACTATAACTGACCATGTTAGGTTTGGAAAGCAGTTGAGGGATATCTACCTCCCTAATCTTCAACTGATGATATCCCGACTGAAGGTCGATCTTAGAGAAGTACTTAACATACTGAAGTTGATCAAATAGGTCATCAATCCTATAAAAATAATGTTTATTCTTCATGGTCACCCTATTCAATTGGCAGTAATCTATACACATCCTAAAGGACCCATCCTTCTTACACACGAAGAGAAGAAGAGCACCCTACGGGGAAATACTAGAAAGAATGAAACTCTTATCAAGAAGATTATTTAACTACTCCTTAAGTTATTTCAACTCACCTGTAGTCATTATACATGAAGGTATAAATATAGGACGAGTGTTCAAAACAAGATCAATCCAAAAATCAATTTTCCTATCGTGAGGTACACCAAGAAGATCATCAAGAAACACCTTAGGAAATTTATAGACCATCTGGATGGAGTACAATGAAAGGCCTTCAAAACTAGAATCCTAAACATGCACTAAATAGTATAGAGACCCATTGGAAATCAACTAAATGAACCTTCCCTTAGGCACTAAGGAACTACTTTTCCACTCAACCACCGGTTCATTTAGAAATTAAAAATTGACTTTTTGGGGTCCTACAGTCAAGAAATGCATAGCACGAGTGCAACTAATCCATCCTAAATATCACAGAAAAATCTAGCGTGTCCAACTCTATGAAATCCAATAGTGTCTCCCTACCAAAGACAGGCAGCACACAACCCCTATAAACTCTTCTATCTACAACTAAGGGTGGACATATTTTGGTTCAAACCAAAAAAGACAAAAAAGCCAAACCAAAATTTAATTTGGTTTTTGTTTTCTAGTTTTTCGAATCAATTTTGGTTTCCAATTTTTGAAATTTGGTTTTTGATTTTTCAAAAGAAAATTAGTTAAAACAAAAAATTGAAATTATATAAATAATATATAATATATACTTTATTATATAATATATATATATATATACGATTATATATTTATATATATAATATAATAATTATGAAGTAAGAATAGCCCTAATCTGCTAATAAATTCATTCAAACAACTCAGTCAACGGTGAACTGGGGGTTGTCATTGCTGGAGTTCAACACTGTACAAATAGCACTACAACAATTCAATAAACTAATCTGGTCAGCCATATAAATGCACATCAGAGATGACAACTGCTGGCGATCCACGTCATGAGTGCCAGCTATTTTCTGAATTTGGACTATTTTATAAACTATTTATGTAGAAACAGTTTGTGCTTCTGTGGTAGTTGTTTTATGAACTATTTTCCAATTTTTTGTGTTGTTTTGTGGGTTTTTATGCAAACTTATGCATAATGAAGTTAGATATTATGTTAAACTTATGGTATTCATATTAGGAATAAAAAATATGTTTGAAAAAACTTATTTACTTTAATCATCAAAACCAAAATAAAAATTTTAAATAACCAAACTGAATTTGTAGAAACCGAACGAAATTGAATTTATTTTGGTTTGGCTATGATTATTATTTTTGTCAATCCAAAAACCAAAAAAACAAATCGACATTAAATAATTAATCCGAACAAACCAAATGCCCACCCTTAGCCACATAGAATCACTCATTGAGGTGGATAAAGAAAAGGGATTTAGAATATACTTAGGATCAAAACCAAAATAAACAGCCACATAGGGGGTCACATATGAAAGAGTAGACCCGAGATCAAGCAGACAATATGCATCACGAGAGAAAATTTTTAGTGTACCCCTAACAACATTAGGAGATACCTTTAAGTCCTAACAAGTAGCAAGAGTATACAGATGGTTCCGACTAGTGCTGGAGCTAGAAAATAGCACCCTTTGTTGTAGAAGTTGAAGAAACAGCAAACGGGACCTTATTAACCCCAGTAGCAACATTTCCTGAAGGACAGTTCCTCTAAACATGGCTACGATGGCCATATCTGAAACACTTATTCCTTTCCTAATCATAAAATCCATGGTGCAACTATCCATAAAATCTGCAAGAGGGATGTGATGGAGCTGACTGAGCCCCACTGGTCTGAGATTGGGCACTTTGTTCCTTAAATCCACTATTGCTTTAAAAGTGACGATCACTAAATGGCCTAGGATATGGAGAACAAGCTATAGAATAAGAGCCAGAACTTCCGCACTTCTTCTTAGACCACTGCTTGCCCTTTTTACTACCATTTGGCTGGCCTTCACCCTGCTCAGAATACCTGAATCTCTTATTTGCCTCTCCCCTATTTTGTCGTGTTTCTTCTTTTTATCTTCAACTTACTGCATATTTACCAAAAGCCTAAAGATATTTATGTCACTATTTAGAAAGGCGACCTTATAGTCTGACACAATGTCTTGAGACAAGCCTAAAGAAAACTTTTTTATCTTAGCCCTCATGCTTGACACTAGATCAGGAGCATAACGGGACGGCTGAAGAAAATTCAAGGCATACTCATTTACAGTATCTTGCAATGCTTTAAATTCATGAAGTCCTCAGCCTTCACTTCTCTCAACTCTTAAGGAAATAAAAGGTCAAGAAAATAATGGAAAAAATCATCCATGGCAACTCTAAATCATCACCACTAGTCTAGTCTCACTCCATATTAAAATAGTATGCCATATCCTTCAACTAAAATGCAGCGAACTCCACACCCTTAGAGTTAGAAGCATGCATCACAAAAAAAATCTTCTCCATTTCATCAATGAACCCTTGAGGATCTTTCTCAACCTCAGAGCCAGTAAAGGTCGAAGGATTAAGCCTCATAAACTGGCTAACCCTAGTGGCCTCAGAGAAACTTATAATGGCACCAAAACAACCCAACTAATATGATTGAGATGTCACTAATTGGGTCAACAGATGAATAGAATGGCAGAACTCAGCATTAGTATTATCTCCCTAAGGCGATTGAGCAAGTATATCGCCAGTAGGAGAAAAATGAGTGGAGAGCGGTGAAAATTGATGAGAGCAATCAGAAGTAGTGAGCCTAAACTATTTCTGAACTCCATGAGTAGGATAAGCCCTATCCATAGTGTCCTCAAGAGAGACATGAGAGTTTCTACGAGCATCAGAAGTTTTGGGAGGCATGAGCTGAAAAGCAAAAAAATGGGAATTAGAAGAGATTTCAACACCCTAGACTCTATAGCTTAAAAGCAGATCATAAGAAAAAAAAATTCCTAAATTCCTCATAGCCTCTCACATATTATTGTGGTGCACTTCACACCCATAAAAGAGACTCTATATGACACGGTGTTGTGGATAACCAACAAAACCAAACCTAGGATCCAATACAAATATTGTCACTAGCCAAACTAGGGCCTAGCCATGACGGGTATCTCAAGTACACCAAGGATCAGAGACCACTAATATGCTATAGAAATATAGCACTTTTGGTGCTTAAAACAAAGAAAACAAGCAAGTTTCTGATGCTATTTTATAAGATATGATGCATTTTAGGTATGTTTTGCATAAAATCATGTTTTTAATGTTAAGTTCATGAAAAATATGAAAAAGGGTATTTTTGCTAATTATTGGAGCAATTATTGATGTTTAGGACACTTTCTAGCTTGTTTGTGATCAAACCATGTGCGGAAAATTCTAGTCTAGCACTTTCAGTCACCACTTGCGCACTCCCTACTAACCCCAAGTGTCACCTACACCCAAGGTTAGGGCATAAGTATAAACTATGAGTAACCACCGACCATATTTTCTTCTATTTTATTTGGGCTTTGGTTTTAGGGGTTCCTCATGTACTATAAATACCCATTATGTGTTTTTTAGTAGGATTTATGCACTTTTTATATTCACAAACATATTTTGATTTCAAGAGTAAATTTTGACCTTGGGATTCTCTTGCATTGACTTTGGTTGATTAATTTAGTTATGGTTTTGGGTTTTTCTACTTATTTTTGTTATAATTTTATCTTATTCTTTCAACCATAAATGTTGTTGATTACTTCATAAGTATGAGAGTCTAAGAACACATATCTAGGGTTGTGAAAACCCTAGCAGATTGATGAAGTGGGAGAAGTGCTATTGTTGTTCTGAACCGATACCCATGCATGCAAAATATTATCACTTAAATAGTTATTCTATTAGTTTCAAATGTTAGGATGCCACCTCTATTATTGATAATTACTCCAAAAGAAGAGTAATGACTAGGAAAAGATAATAACAATAGTAATTTATAGCTTAACAGTCAATCCATGCTTCTAGGTTTTATCTTAGTAAGATGATTAGGTTTTATCTAACAATTAGAGACTCAAAAGGTAATAGTTAACTATGATTATGATAAGGGTTAGTAAAGTGACATCATGAAACACAAAAGGTAAAGGGTGAAATCTTTTTGCTTGTCTAAAAGACTATAGAAGGTATATAACTTATCAATTCTACTTGCAAGGTATCAGGTAGGTGCACCATAGCATGATAATCCTACGGAGTTGAGAATCTACGGGTAACACAATCCTAGTGTTCACTTACAACTAATTAAAATCAAAGTTGATATTTTCTACTAGTTTGACATTGATACTCAAAACCCCCCATTAACTTTTCTTGATTCGCCCGCTGATTACGATAGCTGAGAGAAATGATTTAATGTATTTCCTTAGGATTCAACCCCAAACTTTGTAGGATTACTATATTTGGCAGCGACTATATCATCTTTTAAAAGAAGGTATAGCTTGGATGTCACCAAATTTTGGTGTCATTGCCGGGGAGTACGGTGTTTATTTATGATTTGAAGTTGTTGCATTTTTTAGGTATTCTTTTTGATTTTGTTCTTAGTTTGGAATTCACTGGTGTATGTATAGCACTTAGAGTAAAGTCTATCCCTCACTCCCACTAAATCTAAATCTAAAGAGGATCATACAAATACCTGGTAGGATGACGGAGTCGAAAAGAGATGATTTGCCTTCCCTTCCTCCTGAAGGAATTCAGGATATTGTTGATTGACAAACTGGTGAGATTTTATCTCAAGATTAAAATTAAAGTATAGTAGAATAAGATCAATGCATATCTTAGGAGGCAGAGTTAGCTGACCAGAGACAAGCAGCAGACTACCAGCAGTATTTGGTTAAAATCAAAATAGAGTCAGAGGAGACCAACCTTAAGTGATCCTAGCATATCAGTATATTCAGCAGTATAAAGATGATGAAGAATATCTATGATACGTTGAGTTGGTTGAGACTGGAGCCATTATACCTCTTGTTTTATCCCCATATGTCAAGTTTAGTATCTTAAGTATTATGATCCAGCTCCTATAGTTGAAGGGTATTTTTTTTGGATTTCCTACAGATGATGCAAACATGTATCTAGCAAACTTTACTAAGATCAGAACTTTATATACCATACCTAGGGTAGATCAGGAGGCACTGAGACTGAGGTTGTTTCCCTTCTTGCATACTAGAAAAGCATCTTTATGGGTAGGGGAACTTCTAAAAGGATCTCTCACTACATGGAACAAGTTATGTAGACAATTCTTGAAAAGGTTTTTTCATCCATCCAATGTATTATTGCTCAAGAATGAGATTTATAATTTCATATAGCTTTAGTCAGAATCTATGTATGAGGCATGGTTCAGGATCAACACGAAGCTTAGCATAGTGCCCAACCACCATATTTTAGGGTTAAGCTTATTAGATTTCTTTTATAGAGCCCTGACTATTAGTTCTAGAGAAATTATAAACACTATTTCCGAAGTACCCTTTCTAATATTACGATGGGAGATAGCTTCTAGTATTATGGATTAGATCTTATTAACTAACCGAGGGTGGCTATCTTAGAGGTTGAGAGAGGTTCTGACATATAGGCCATTGGAGCTTTCGACGAGTAGAGAGTAGCTGAGGATGTTATAGCTTAGGAGATTTCACTATTAAGGATAGATATTGGTGAGTTGGCCAAACAATTTGCAACAATAAATTCTACAAAGGTCAATGTAGTAGGGGCACGAGGTACAGCTTTTAGGGTATGTGAGTCTAAGTTAGAGGAGGAGGTAAAGTATGTGGATCATTAGTTAGTTGATTTTTGAGCCCAATGGTATGGGAATAAAGCTCAGAACTATTATGAGGATAAAGAATAATACATTTCACCTAGTGGACAAGATGTGGAATCAAGACTAGAAGATATGTTGACTAAGCTGATGAAGGGTCAAGAGAGCCAAAAAACTTTTCATAAAGAACTCAAGGCTGATATTTTAGGATTTTCCCAGAAGGGTGTGCCACATTCAACTGTTAATAAGCAGTTAGGCCAGTAATTTGGGAAAATCTCTGCCACTTTGGCCCAAAGACAGACAGGTGCCTTTCCTAGTGATACTATATAGAATGCTCCAACACAAGTATATTGTCTGGCTATTAAAATAAAGAGTTATTCTCCACCTGATGATCATTTTTTTGCCTGTTACTAATAAGATAAAGAAGAAGAATATTATTGTAGATGAGCCACCAAAAGTTGAAATTGAGAAGTTGACTTATAGTGATGATCATTCTAATAGTGATGATGTTGACGACTGGGTTGCAGAAGAGCTCTAAGATATAGTGTAGAAATTTAGTGCAAATTTTCATACACCATCGGTATAAAAGAAGGGAAACCAAGGAGCATTTACCATCTCATGTTCTATTGGTCCTTATGATATTAATCAGACTCTATGTGGTTCAGGAGCGAGAATAAATATAATTCTATTGGTGATATATAAGTATTTAGGATTAGGAGAACTCAAGTATACATTTATAAGGCTTTTAATGGTTGATTCATCAATAAAGAAATCGGTGGTATTATATGTAATGTTGAGGTAAGGGTAGCATCATTCATGTATTTGGCAGATTTAATGATTTTAGACTCTGAAGTGGATGCCCAATCTTCGATTATCTTAGGTAGACCCTTCTTATCCACTGGTCAGGTGTTGATTGATATGGACCTAGAGAAGATCATGTTCAAATGGAACAATAAGGAAATAGTATTGAATATATGCATAATAGTTCAGCAACCTAATTAAATGAGAGTGGTCACAGTGATAGATATTATGGATGATGATGTAGTTACAGTAGATATGCCTATTGAGGAAAGATTAGGGGTAAAAGCACTTACAGTAATGATCATGATCCTTGAGAGTGATGGGATAGACAAATATGATAAGCTGGTACGTGTACTACATGGTATAGGTTCTTACAAATATTCGACTAAGAAGTTGGGTCTTGACTTGAAGAATAGAACCACACCTCCTACAAAACCATTTATTGAGGAGCCGATGGTATTGGAATTGAAATTCCTCCCATCTTATTTTTAGTATGCATTCTTGGGGCAACAAAACCTTATTAATGATCATTCTACCAAATTTGGTGGGAGAAGAGGTGGAAGCTTCGACATTAATATAGTGGAAATTTAAGAGAGCTATTAGGTGGACCATTGTCAATATTGTAGGGATTCCACCAGGTTTAAGCACACACAAAATTTACCTTGTTTCGTACAGCATTCCCAGTATTGAGCACCAGAGGTGAGTGAATTATCCTATAAAGAAGGTGGTGAAAAAAGAGATAATCAAATGGTTAGATATTGGAATGTTTTTTCCTATTACAACAGCAAGTGGGTGAGCTCGATCTAATTTGTGCTAAGGAAAGAAAGAATTATAGTGGTTCCAAATGAAAAGAATAAATTAGTACCAAATAGTCCAGTGATCGATTAGAGAGTCTGCATGGAATGGATTACAGAAAGCTAAATAAGTGGAAACAAAAGGACCACTTCCCTATACAATTCATGGATTAGATACTAGAAAGATTAGCAGGTAGGGTTGGTATTATTTTCTTGATGGGTATTCGGGTTACAATCAAATCATTATTTCTACTATAGACCAAGAAAAAACTATTTTTACTTGCCTCTATGGGACTTTTGCATTTTTGAGGATGTCTTTCGGGTTTGTAATGTGCCTTCCACTTATCAGATATGTATGATGTCTATATTCTCTAACATAGTGGAAGACACAATTGAATTATTCATGGATGACTTTTTAGTGATTGGAGACTCATTCAATGACTGTTTGGCCCATTTGGCCAGTTCACTACAGTAATGTGAAGAGTGCAATTTGGCGCTAAACTGGGAAAAATTCCACTTCATGGTAAAACAAGGTATCATTCTAGGGCACAAGATCTCTAAACATGGTATAGAGGTGTACAAAGTGACGATTGAGATGATTAAGAAATTGCCACCGACGGTGTCAATTAGAGGCATATGGAGCTTTTTGGGTCTGCAGGTTTTCATAAGAGATCTATCAAGGAGTTCTCTAAAATTGCAAGTCCTCTATGCAAACATTTAGAGAAATAGGTGAAATTTTTATTCAATGATGTTTGTCTCATGGATTTTAAATGGAAAAAGAAGCAGTTGATTTTGGCGCCCATCATTGCGTCTCCAAACTATTCTGAACTATTTGAGGTGACATATGATGTGGGCAGAGTGGCCTTGGGAGCTTTTCTAGGCCAAATAAGAGAAAATATACTACACCCTATCTACTATTCCATCAAATCTTTAAACCCCACATACAAAAATTATACAGTTACAAAACAAGAGCTACTTGTAGAGGTTTTTCCTATTAAAAATTTTTGTCTTACTTGATTGGGACTAAGTTTATAGTGAACACTGACCATGTAGTTTTGAGATACTAGATGCTAAAGAAGGATGCCAAACCAAGATTGATTTGTTAGGTTCTCTTGCAACAATAGTTTGATTTTGAAGTAAAGGATTAAAAACAGTAAAAAAAAAATCAACTTGCAGATGACTAGTCCAAACTTGAGAAGGAGACCATACAGAAATTGAGGGATGATCTTGAGATAGATAATGGTTTTCTTGATGAGTGAGTGTTGGTGGCATCTCAAGATCTGATTCCCTAGTTTGCTAATTTTTCCAAATATTTGGCAAGTGGTCTTATCCTAAAAGACCTATCCTTCCTACAACGAAGAAGATTTATGCATAAGGTAAGGAATTTCTTTTGGAATAATCCATATCTATTAAGGATCTGCATTGATGGTGTGATTTGAAGATACATTTCAGAGGTTGAGATGATGAGCATTCTGAAAGCTTATCATTCATCACCAGTTAGGGGTCAACACAGTGGCATGCGGACATCCCACAAAATTCTACAGTATGGATTTTACTAACCTTTAATTTACAAGGATGCTCATGATTTTTAAAAATCCTGTGACTAATGTAATCATCAAGGCAATATTTCACGATGCTAGGAACTTCTTATGACACCTATTCTGGAGTTGAAGTCATTTGATGTGTGGGGGATCAATTTTATGGGCCCGTCTATGATATTCTATGGCATGACATACATTCTGGTAGTGGTTGACTATGTGTCAAAATAGGTCGATGCAGTTGTGCTTCCAATTAATCATGGTAGAGGACTCCCACCTTTTTGAAAAAAAATATTTTTTCTCAATTTGGTGCACCACGTGCAATTATCAGTAATGGTGGGTCACACATACAACCACTTGTTCAAAGCTCTACTTGATAGATAAGGGGTAAGACATAAGGTGGCAACACCTTACTATCCTCAGACTAGTGGCCAAATGGAAGTCTCTAATAGAGAGATAAAGTCTTTTTTAGCAAAGTCTATAAATGCCATTAGGACTGACAGGTCTAGAAAGCTAGATGATACATTGTGGGCCTACCAGATATCCTATAAGACCCCCATAGGTTCTTCTCTATATCAGCTTGTATATAGCAAGGCATGTCATTTATCAATTAAGCTTAAGCATAGGCACTATGGGCATTAAAAAGGATAAATTTTGAGCGGTGTTATAGAGGAAACTTGAGGTCGAGCCAGGTGAATATGTTGGATGAATTCCTACTCTTTTCTTATGAGAGATTGTCCTTATACAAAGAAATAATGAAGTTGTATCATGACAGAAAAATTGGGAAAAGAGTATTTATACCCGGTGATTTGGTCTTGTTATACAATTTAAGACAATGTTTGTTTCCTGGAATGCTGAAATCTAGGTGAACTAGACCATTCAATATGGTTAAGGTATTCCCACATGGTGCCATTGAGATAAAGCATGATGGTGATATGCTATTCAAGGTAAATGGGCAGTGTGTGAAGCACTACATGGGAAACCAAGAGGAAGTTAATCTTTATTGAGATGGACTTTGGTGAAGTTAGAGTAGCCAAGGAAGTTGAGTCATGCCACGATAGAAAATCAGGCACAGCTTGGGAGGAAACCCAAGGTACACGAACACTTAGTGCATCCTAGGTATGTTCTCACTTTCCTTTATTTTATATTATATTAGTGCATTAGGGACGATACGTAGTTTTTAGTTGGGGTGGGATGTACCATAGCCACTGTGGATTTTTGTTGCCATGCTTGTTTTTTGTCAACCTCGGTATGGTTGCAGAATCGGCATATTTAGGATAATTTATGTCATATTATTTTTTTATCTGTGTTTTGTATGTGTTGTCTTTTTGTGTAATTTGGATATTTTTAAGTGTTTAGGGCATTTATCATGTCTTTAATAGATTTTTCAGAAAAATTATACCCCTCCAAATTTTGTGTTACATAATTGTGTGAATGTATGTATGTGCAAACATTGTGGATCATGTTATGGCATTTGGATTAGGGACATAATAATCACTTTATAACAATTGCATGAACTGGATAAATTGTAGTTTGTAATATTGACTCTATGCAATGTATGTGTGAGATATTACTTATTTCCCATTGTGTGCTGAATTCAGAACTTTCCTGGTTAGTCTTTCCTAGGTTAAAGGATTGTCGGTTATTAAAGGATCATAGGTCATTGATTTTAGTCCACTTTTAGCCTAAATGACCTTCTATGTGTGAAATAGTATCATATGGTCCCTGTTTTGAGCCTTAGCTTGTTTCATTATTTTCACCTTTCACCTTCCAATTTGTGTTACAATGTACCTATTTTGTCTTGAGTCCTCTTTGGACATTGTGCACCTCAACTCAAGCAAAATGCCTAAGTTGAGGTTGGCTTTCATAGTGGTGTATAATGTAAAGTGGGTATGAAGAAGGGTAAAATAAGAGAAAAATATAGTAGGGTTGGGTGTGGTAGAAAAAGAAAAAGAGGAGAAAAATGTGAGAAAGGTGAAAAAGAAAGAATAAAAGACCATACCCAACCTGAATATGCAATAAAGAATAAAAAGGAGAAATAAGGGTGGAATAAAAAAGAAAATTGTCTAATAAATGAGACCCCAAGGTTAGTGTAGTGCCAAGGAGGCTTAGTCACTTGATATATTCATATGTACCATACTAGCCCCCAAGCCTACATTACAAGCCGAGAAAAACTCCTATAGTGATCCTAACTTGACTATCTGAATGTTAAGATTAGAGAAAATAAGGGAAAGCCTATGGTATTTGATGCACACTACCTGGAATTTCTGTTCTAAGAGTTTTGTCTCTTGACCATCCCTACATTGACAAGCATTAGATCATATGAGTGAGTTGGGACATCTTTGTTGTGAGGGAACATGAGTCATATTGCTAGCTACTTGCTTGTTTTGGTTAGTGTAACTTGTACATATGTGTTGTTGTTTGTTGCTAATGTAATATCATACCTTGATCCCATTGCATCACATTGTTGTGCTTAAGTTTCATACATAGTTGGTTTTACAAAGTGAGATTGGAGAGGGTGTTGTGTTTGAGCTTAAAAGTGTTGACTGACTGCCTTGAATCACTTAGATTCTCCTAGTTAAATTTTGTGCTTAGTTTTGTTTGGTTTTGTTGTGTTTTGTTACCTGAGGGCATGCAAATGTTCTATGTTGAGGGTGTTGATTTGCTATAGAAATATAGAACTTTAGACACTTAAAATGAGAAAAATATGCAAGTTTCGAAGGGTGTTTTGTTAGCTATGATGTGTTTTGGGTATGTTTTGCAAGAAATCATGTTTTGAATGCTAAGTTCATAAAAAAGATGAAAAAAGGTATTTTGGCTACTTATTGGAGAAATTATGGATGTTCAGGACACTTTTTGGCTTGTTCGTGATCAAACCATGTGCAGGAATTGAACAAGAGCTGAATAGAAGACTTGCGGCACTTTCTAAGTCAACATATGGACTGCAAGTAGCACTTATGGACTGCATGTGGGTAAAGAAAGTTACAGAAGTCCAAAATCCCAAGAACTGACTTGCAGGAAAATTCTGGTTTGGCATTTGTAGTCGCCACCTGCGCCCTCTCTATTGACCGCAAGTTCCACCTGCTCCTAGGGTCAGGGTATAAGTAGAAACCATAAGTGGCTACCGACCCTATTTTCTCCTATTTCATTCGGGCTTTGGTTTAACTATTTCCTCATGTATTATAAATTAAGTATTTTTTTAGTAAGAGTTACGCACTTTTGATATTCACAAACATATTTTGATTCCAAGATTTGATTTTGATTTTGGGATTCTCTTGTATTGACTTCAGTTGATTAATTCAGTTACGATTTTGGGTTTTCTACTTCTTTATGTTGTGATTTCATATTATGCTTTCAATCATGAATGTTGTTGATTACTTCAAAGCATGAGAGACTAAAATCCCATAGCTAGGGTTGTGGAAACCCTGGCGAATTAACGAAGTAGGGGATGTGCTATTGTTGTTCTGAACCGATACCCATGTATGCATTGTATTATATTCACTTTAATAGTTATTCTAGTGGTTGAAAATGTTAGGATCTTACCTATATTATTGCTTCTTACTTCAAAAGAGGATTAGTGACTAGGAAAAGATAATGACAATAGTAATTTTTACTTTAACTGTCGATCCATGCTTCTAGGTTTTATCTTAGTAAGATGGTTAAGTTTCATCTAATAACTAGAGACTCAAAAGGTAATATTAACTGGAATGAAGATAAGGGTTAGTAAAGAGAAATCCTAAAACTCAAAAGGTAAAGGGTACAATCTTTTTCTTGTTCAAAAGAATGTAGAAGGTACATAACTTATCGATTTTGCATGCAAGTTATCGAGTTAGTTCAACATATCATGATAAGCCTATGGAGTTGAGTATCTAGGGGTAACACAATCCTAGTGTTCACCTATGACTGATTACAACAAAAGTTAATATTTTCCACTAGTTCGACATTGATACTCAAGAACCCCCATTTACTTTTCCAATTTTGCCCACTGATTACAATAGCTGAGAACCACAATTCCACGTATTCCCATGAGATTCGACCCCAACCTTTATTGGGTTACTATATTTGGCAGTGACTGTGTCATCTTCTAATAGGGGTATAGCTTGGACATTACTAGCCACCCCCGTTACCTAGCCCAATAGAATATAACGCACCTAGCAGTGGCTGAAATCCAAACATATAACAAGATATAGAGGTAATAACGCAAAGATACCAAGGAATGTAAACATCAATACCCAATCAACAATAATACCCACAAGGCCTCTACTAATACGAAAACAACCAACATCGGGACATGCCTCTGACTCTAATAGTGACAATGACAATGACAATTATAATGTTAATATGAACTACTTAATTCTAGTATATGATAGGAAACTGATGGAATAATCAAGATTTTTGAAAAATAAAAGCTCACCACTGCACCACAAATGACCGACAAACCGAGTCGATCTACTTAACACTGCGTAAAAAAAGTAGAATTGCCTTCAGACCCTACATCACGTGAGGATACAGCATCCAGAGATGGTTAGTGGGATGAGTACTAGTATGTAACTTAAGGATAGGGGATAAAATAATGCCAAGTCATATCCAATTCAAAACCACACACAAATCATCATGTACATGTATAAGTAATATACTTGGATAGGGAATAAGGCTTTGCATGAAGTAAAACATTATCTTGGACTATGTAGCTCAACCGTTATAAATAGACATCCACGGGCTATATGGGTTTAGCTCCTCCTACTGAAAGGGCCCCAGTGCATGTTAGCTGTATAAACTGGAGGTATCGATGAAGACTAGGGAATGACCCGACCCCACATCACTCTAAAATTAATTATATCAATAGTGTGAACTACACATATGATCATCAAGGCCAAACCTCATGTTAGCAAATATAAGTTTCTAGTACAAGTAATCAAAGACCCATACCTTTACGATTTAGCTACATAACCTTATTAAGACCAAACTAAAATAGCTTTTACATAACCCATTTATTTAACCAAGGATTTAACCGTTAAGTCACACCATGGGTATTACCATACCCTTACACCTACAAGCTTAACTCTAAACAATAACAGTCATATAAAATTGGGGGAATGACTCGACCCTTTTTTTGTTCATGTTTCAATTCAAAACATGGCCAACAAGTCCTTTAAAATCCTTATTCATTGTTTAGCCATTATTGCAATTCAATAGTATAAAGTAGTAATTAAAACCAAGTGATAATTTCTCCATTCAAAGTCATTTACACAAGTAGGCTGAGGGAACACAATTATTCAAAACCAATTCCAAGTTTAAAACACTAATTTGGGGGAATCCCTCGACCCCATTCCAATCCTCACACCCATGCACGTCATTAGTTCAAATATTTAATTCAACATATAATAACTCATAAAACCCATTGGAAAATAGTTCATGGATCAAACATTACAAAACCCTCAACCATATCAAAACCCACATTTAGATCCATACAATTAAACCATAAAAACACATGTTTTTCATAATATTAAGAATTAGAGAAGAGTAACATGCCTGAAGAACCAAGATTTATGGAGAGAAATCAACCCTTAATCCCTTCGATGATCAACTTCTTCGAAGCCCTAAGAATCTTGACCTTGGAGAATTATAAGAGTTTGAGAGAGTGCTTTGAGTGTTATAGTGTTGATAATAATGTCCCAAGGGTTTTTTATGGTTGTGGGTATTAAGTGGTGGAAGAGGAAAATGTCCGAAATACCCTCAATTATAATGCTGAAAATTTGTCACCAGTGACAATGGGTCACTATATGACTCATAAGGACTCACTATGTATCATCACCATGAGTCGTAGTCTAGACAATAGCTAAGGGACCCCTTCTTCTCTATTAACCCTATAACACTTTAAGAGAATCTATGACTCATAGGGTCTTAGTCATAGTCAAGACAAAATACTTTGGGCATCACAGTGGTTTGGCTACGGATGGGACTATATGACTCATTTTAAGTCTTTACTATTCGTAGCCCTTAGTTGTAGTCACAACTGAAACTCTTGGCTAACATACTAGATTATCCACGATTGGGTCCCTAAGACCCATAATGACACGTAACGCTCCTTAGGGAAGTCATAGTCTAGGTAGTGAGTTTAAAACTCAGAAATTTTCAAGGACCAAAAATCTGGGGTGTTATATTACTATTGGAATTGCTTTCCCTATGTTTTGAATATGATATTTATGCTTTAAATTATGGTTTTTGAATTGAATGGGTGCATGGTTTTGGGAAATTGAAATGGGAACATGGGTTTCTTCAATTTGTTGGATTTTGGCTTGATAATGGTTATATCCTCAACCCACCTTCATGAATTTTGGTTTTAAATGTGGAATTTGCATGATTTAACTCACTTTTTAGAATATTTCATAATATTAATGAAAAAACGGATTAAAATGGATTTGAAAGACCTTCGTGGCCATGGTTTAGTATTTAAAATGGAACTTGGGAGTTAGTTGGTTTAATTGGATTGGAATGGCATAATTGGACTTAGCATGCAAGAATTATTGTTATGACGATGCCAATGATAAATGCTTTAATAAATGAATCATGGGTTAATGAATGGGATTATGTGTAAATGTTTTAATTTGGGCTTAAAGGGGGTTGATTAGCTCGTCATAAAGTTAGAGGTCTCGGGGGGACCAATACTGGAAACCATATTTTCCTGCGTGGGGGTCTTTATGATTGTGTGCATAGTTCATACATTATATATTTTTGGGATGGTTGGAGCCCTAGTGTTTCTGTTCCTCCCTCTAATTTCCTCAGTTTGTGCAACTAACACATGTTGGGGTCCTTTCAGCAAGGGAGATGAACCCATATAGCCTGTGGGTTCCCTTAGGACGGATAGAGCTACACAGTCAAGGTTAATGATTTTAGAATCTTAGGTTTATGACCCTTTACCCTATCTCAGCGTCTTATATATATGTATATGTGAATGTGTGCATATGGTTTGACCGGTATTGGACATGGCATTATTTTATCACATTCCCTATGTTACAGGCCAGTGCTTATCCCACTGATCATCCTAAGATGCTACCTTGTTTCATGATGTAGGGTATGAAAACTCTTTTATTACTCCTATTCACATTAGGTGGAGCAGATATCAATTGAATTGTTGTGAAGTTGACACAACCCGACCTGAGGCCTTGTATGAATGGGCATCCCAAGTCCGACCGGGACCGAAGACTACCCACGTTACCCAACCCAACCTCTATCCACCTTCCCTAAGTTTGATGAATTCCAAACATTTAACAAGATAGCATATCTATCCAATTCCGGACTCTGGGATAGGTCTATAACGAGACCGAACAAGACAAGTTCAACTGGCTGAACCCATCCGATGACCAAAACAAAACCATAAACCAATCAACCAAATATTAACCAAACCAAGTTGCATAATATAATGTAAAAGGATGGAACAATGAGAAATTTAGTCCAATGGTATCATCCTCAAAACAAATTAAAATACTAAGTCTTACACCAATTTTGATATTGCACATACCAACCCATTGTAGTTCCATAAAAGCCTCTAACCTAAAGAAAACCAATATCCGGTTGGAACATGCCCCTAACTATATCCAAAACTAGTATCCATAAATAAACCAAATTATATAGAAATACCCATGAAATGGGGCCTTTTAAATGCTAGAAGCTCACCATTTCAATCCGATAGTTGATCCTAAATATTCGATGACTAAACAGAAGGAGTAGAACGGTTGATTCCTGCATCGCTTGGGGATACAGCCGCCCAAAGATGGGTTAGCGGGTGAACGCTAGCATGAACTCAAGATAAGGATAAAATAATGTCATCTAGTAAAACCAAGTAAACTAACCATATGCATACAAACCATATATACATATATATATTTAAAACCATGTCGGGAAAGGGAACCGAGTTTAGCATGAATTAAAACCATTAACCTGAGTATGTGAAGCTAACTCATCCTTAACCACCCATAGGTGATATTGGTCCAGTGTAACCCCCTAAACGGGCTCTAATACCTGTATCCACATGAATCGAAGATACCATAACAGCAGGGGATTCCTAAGTACCCTTCGCACACATATGTACAGTGAACTTAGAGGATTCCCATATACCTCATGAGTATCATATATGGTCACTATGATCAACCTCTAAAGTTGGCAAACATGAGTTTCCAGGGTTCGTTCATTGGACTTAAGCCTTCACGATTATCTATCACAAGTTGCCATCCTTTCCCAATTAAAACCATTTTCTATCCAACCAATTCATT
Organism: Capsicum annuum; assembly: GCF_002878395.1. Lineage (NCBI taxonomy): Eukaryota > Viridiplantae > Streptophyta > Magnoliopsida > Solanales > Solanaceae > Capsicum > Capsicum annuum. The sequence goes on along the minus strand of NC_061119.1, from coordinate 66,298,481 downwards.
ATTAACTAGGGCTATAATTAGTAGAATCATCATACCAACTATAACTTGCAAGTATTTTCCTTATCAAACCTTAAGAGATCAAGGGACTCCCATGTACCTATAGATAACATTACCAAGTTAACTTGGGGGAGTCTCATGAACCCCATAAGTGTTCCATTATTATGATTACTTGGGGGATTCCATTGAACCCCATAAGTGTTCCATTATTGAACCAAAACATTCCATTTAACCATTCCAAAACATTTAAACCATTTTGGGTTCCATTACCAAAACATACCCTGCAATAGATTTCATTAAAAGTCCAACAATATAGCACAAGCATTCTCATAGTCATTTTATCAAGCATATTGGGGGCATAGTGTTTTCCAAACTAATTCCAATTACCATATAACCATTATCATGCAACCAAGCATCCTAACAGCCATTAAAACATTGTAAATACACAATTAAAATATGGGAAAACCATAACCAATCATTTATAACCAAAACCCATAATAGATATTTGAAAACCAAACCATGCAATAATCATGCCATGAAAACATTGTATAAAACTATGCCTTTAGTTGAAACTAACAATGTGGGAAGAGAACATGCCTTATACAAAGAAGATGATGAAGAGAAATCACCAACACAATCCCCAATTTGACCACCTTAGTGAAACCCTTTCCTTCCCTTACCCAATAGATCTTGAGAGAATTATAGAGTGTTTAAGAGAAGTTTCTAAGTGTTAAATGATAGAATAATAGGGTAATTAGACTCCCAAGTGGTTTAGAAGTTATTGGGCCTTATTAGGTTAAGTGAGGAAATGTCCAGATTGCACACACTTAAAAGAACCTAAATCCTATCAGAGGGATACAACTATCCATACAATTTGTACCCTCCAATACAAGTAGTACCCACCACTCATACCCAAGGTTATCTCCCTTGGACCAAACACTGTCCAAGGTATGACTCACCCCAACCCATCTCGTAACCAACTATAAGACTAGTACCCTCGACCCGTACCCTTGGAAAAATAGAATCCCAAGAGGTTTGAACACTTTCCACCATATGAGTCCATGTTACGACTCGTACCCTGGCTTACGGCTTATAGTAATCCACTTGTTCTCATATCTAACTTAAGTTATTGAGTCTAAGATTAGGTTAAGGGAAAAACAAACAAAACAACCTGTATCTAGTAATACGACTCGTACCATATAAATCATATCTGTTCTAGTAACCAAATCCACCCCATCAACCAACATTAATCAGTATTCGACTATCCCATACTAATAATATCCCAATATACGAATGGTACCCCATAGTTGTATCTTTTCCAGAGACCAAATATCCAAGAAATTTTCTAGGGTTCTGGAACCCAGGGTGTTTCAGTCTCTCCCACTAGGAACATTCATCCCCGAATGACGGACAAGGTAGCACATGCACGACTTACATCACTTAGATTCCTCTACTCTTACCTGTAAGACAGAAAACAAAGATGCAAAGAAATCAATCTTCCCTTTAATAAAGACAGAAAACAAAAATGTGTTTCAAGAACACAGACCTTCTGCATGAATATCCGTAGAAGAAAACAAATGTGGATACTTGGAATTCATGTTCGCTTTCACTTCCCATGTAGCCTCTACCACCTTGTGGTTCCGCCATAGAACCTTAACTGAGGCCACATCCCTTGTCCTCAACCGAAAAACCTACCTATCCAATATTTTTACCTAGATCTTATCATAGGATAAGAAATCTGAGATACCCAAACCATTCAATGGAATAACCAAAGAAGGATCACCAACATAGAGACATGAAATACCAGATGAACGGAGCTCAATCTATAAGGCAACTCCAATTCATAAGCAACATTACAAACTCTCCACAATACCATAGAAAGACCAACATACCGGGGACTAAGCTTTCTTTTATTTCCAAACTGCATTACTTCTTTCATGGGAGACACCTGGAGGAACTCCCTATCCTAACCTCATACTCCAAGTCTTTATGTCTCACATTCGTGTTGGACTTTTGGACCATGGGATACCTTAAGCCTATCTTGAATAACCTTCACCTTTTCCAAAGCCGGATGAACCAAATTTGGAGTAAACATATCCACCTCACCAAGCTCAAACCACCCAATAGGAGACCTACACCTCCAACAATACAATGCCTCAAAAGAGGCCATACCAATAATAGAATGATTGTTATTATTGTAAGCAAACTCTACCAAAGGTAGATGCTCAACCCAATTGCCACAATAATCAATCACACATACGCAAAGCATATCCTCCAATGTCTAAATAGTTCTCTTTACCTGCCTATCTAACTGCGGATGACAAGTAGTAGTCAGACTAACCTTAGTACCCAATCATTTCTGGAAATACCTCCAGAAATAAGATAGAAATTGCATACTAAGGCTACAGATAATTGAAATAGGTACTCCATGCTACTTTACAACCTCCTGAAGATACAACTATGCATAATCCTCTCCCAAAAGGTACTCTTCACTGGCAAGAAGTGAGTAGACTTTGTTATCCTATCCAAGATGACTGAAAGAAAATCAAATTAGTTTCGAGACTGAGGAAGACAGATAATGAAATCCATAGTTATCACCTCCCATTTCCATTCAGGCAAATCAATTTCTTGATACAACCCCTCAAGCCTTATGTTCTCAACTTTAACTTATTGACACACCATGTATTTGGCTAATAAATCAGCCACATCCCTTTTCATACCATTCCACCAATATATCTCCTTTAGATCATTGTACATTTTCATCAAGCTGAGATGAAAAACATAGCATGATTCATGCACCTCAGCCAGGATCCTTTGTCGTAAACCATCAATGTCAGGAACACACAACCTTCCATTGTATCATAAAGTACCATCACCACTAATCTCAAATACCATTACCTTTTGCCCACCAATATCACTCTTGATTTTCATTAAGATAAGATCTAACACTTGTTTCTCCTTAATATATTCACCAAGAGATGACCTAACAACTTCTTATACCATCACACCAACATCTTTGGAGTCCAAAAGACAAACTCTAAGATTGGCCAAGTAGTGAATATCCTTAACTAATTCCCTCTTTTCCCTAGCCACATAAGCTAAACTCTCAATGGATAACCTGGTAAGAGCATCATCAACCACATTAGCCTTATCTGGATGGTAGTGAAGGCTCATATCATAATCCTTGAGAAGCTCAAACTATATTCTCTGCCTAATATTAAGCTCCATCTGAGTGCACATACTGTAGACTCTTATGATCAGAAAAGATGTCCATGTGCACACCATACAAATAATGTTACCATATTTTCAAAGCAAAAACCACCACTAAAAGCTTCAAGTCATGAGTAGAATAATTCCTCTCGTGCACCTTCAACTGCCTCGAAGCATAAGTAATCACCTTTTTATGCTGCATAAAACTCAACCAAGGCCCACTCAGGATGCATCACAATAAACCACAAACCCTCCATTACCTTCAGGCAATTTCAAAATTGGAGCCGAAGTCACCTTATTCTTAACATTCTCAAAACTCCCCTCACAAGCATCCGACCAAGAAAACCTTACCTTCTTCTGAGTTAACTTAGTCAATAGGGTAACTACCGTTGAGAAACCTTCCACAAACCACCGATAATACCCAGCCAAACCCAAGAAGCTCTGAATATTGATTGGTGTTGTACATTTAGGCCACCTCTTAACCACCGCAACCTTTTATGGATCCACTATAATCCCCTCACTAGAAATAATATGACCCAAGAAAGTTATAGTGTTCAACCAAAACTCACACTTAGAGAACTTGGCATATAAATGTTGTTCTTTCAAAGTTTGCAACATAACCAGAGGTAATTAGCATGGTCCACCTCACTCTTGGAATACACTAAGATGTCATAAATGAACACAATGAAAAAGAGATCCAAAAATTATCGAAAAATCCTGTTCAATAGATCCATAAATGCCGCTGGGACTTAGTCAAACCGAATGACATCACCAAGAATTCAAAGTGCCCATACCAAGTATGAAAAGTCATATTAGGGATATCTATCTCTCTAATATTAAGTTGATGATACCCAGACTAAAGATCTATCTTAGCAAATAACTTGGCACCTTGCAACTGATCAACCAAGTCATCTATCCTTGGAAAAGGATACTTGTTCTTATTGTTACCTTATTAATCTATTGATAGTCAATGCACATCCGAAGGGAACCATCGTTATTGCATACAAACAACACTAGTGTACCCCACCGGGACACACTAGGATGAATAAACCCCCTATCTAGGAAATCCCTAAGTTGCTCCATGAGTTTTCTCAACTCAACCAAAGCCATTCTATAAGGAGAAATAGATATTAGATGAGTGTCCGAAACCAAATACATACCAAACTCAATTTCCCTATCCAAAGGAACACCAGGATGATCATCTGGAAAGACCTGAGGAAAATTATTTACCACTGAAACTGAATGCAAAGAGAGACCTTCCGAGTTAGAATTGTTAACCCAGACCATGTGATAAAGAGACCCATTGGGGATCAATCTTCTATCTCTAAGATAAGAAATAAACCTCCCCATAGGAGCTAAGAAACCACCCTCCTACTCTATAACCAGTTCACCAAGGAACCTAAAGACAGCTTTATGAGTTCGACAATCCAAGGACGTGTAACAAGAGTATAACAAATCCATCCCTAGAATTATATTAAAATCTATCATCTCTAGTTCAAATAGATCCACTAGTCTACTTACCACAAATAGATACCATACCCCTCTCCCTATAGACTCACTTAGCAATAATCGAGTCACCTACTGGGTAAAAATAGAAAAAGGATTTGAAATAACTTCAGGATCAAAATCAATATACATAGCCATAAATAGGGTAATATAAGAAAGAGTGGACCCTGAATCAAACAAACAATGCAAATCATGAGAAAAAAGTTATAACATACTAATAACAAGATCAGGTGATGCCTCAGACTCCTATCGGAATGCAAGAGCATATAACCTATTCTGTCTTATGCTGGTACCAGAAATAGAAGCAGACACAGAAGCAACACCACCATCGCTATAGAAGAACCCTTTCCAACACCACCATCACCAGTCTACTGACGTCGGTCACCCAACTACTTCGAGTAGGGAGAACTAGCTGTGGAGAAAGAACTAGAAATCCCCCACTTCTTCTTTTGAAATTTACTGCCATCTGAATCACCCTTTACCACTAGTACATAATATCTGTGAGCTCATAAGCTGTAAAGTTTACCCTTTCCACATTAATGGTCTGTGTCACTTTAAATATCTTCTCTATTTCATCCAAGAATCCCTAAGGTTCCTCCTACACATTTACACTAGTAAAAGTAGGAGGATTCATCTTCATAAACTGGCCAACCCTTATGGCTTCCAAAGATAGAACACCATATATATCCCACTCAGCCTAAGTAGCAACCAACTAGGAAATAGCATGAAGTGATTAATAAAATTCTGCATTAGTTACCTCACCCTGAGTAGACTATCAGAGATCGATAAAACTCCATAAACATCAGGGATAGGACCACTGGACTGAGTATGAACTCCAGATGTAGGGCATTCCATCAATATCATCCCCAAATAGGATAGAAGAATCTTTTTATGTTCAAGACCGACGAGGCATGATCTAAAAAGGGAACAAACAAGGATTAGAGATGATTCCATGACTTAGACTCCAAGTTTGAAAATAGAATACCAAGAAAGTGAAATATCCTAAATGTCTTGTAGCCTCTCTCTTATGAGTATGGCGCTCTACACACCTCTAAAAGAGACCCTACTTGAAACGTCTTTTTGGACTCCAAATTCACCATAAATCTAAAGATTTGATACTAACTTTACTTAACCCAACCTGGGGCCTTTTCATAATAGGCATCCCAAGTTTGACTGGGACCAGAGACCACCTTATTACCCAACCCAACCTCCAGTCGCCTACCTGAGTTGGCTGAATTTTAAACAATAAACAAGATAGCATAACTATCCAATTCCAGACTCTAGGATAGGTCTATAACCAAGACCAACCCAATCGAGTTCAACTCGTCCGAACCCATCCAATAACCAAACCAATCAACAAAATATTTACCAAACAAATTTCCATAACATAACATAAAAGGACAGAACAGTGAGATACTTATTCCAACAATATCAGCCCCAATATCGATTCCAACACCAAGGCTGACACTAATACCAATCCTGCCCATACCAACTCATAGTAGTTCCACAAAATCCTCAAACCAAAAGAAAACCAATATCTTGTTGGGACATACCCCTAACCATAGCCAAAACTAGTATCCATAAATAAACTAAACTATATAGAAATATCCATGAAATATAGCCTTACAAAGATGGAAGCTCACCACTTCAATACAATAGTTGATCGCTAATGTTCAATTGCTAAGCAGGCGGAGTAGAATAATCGATTCCTACATCACGTGGGAATACAGCCGCCCAAAGATGGATTAGCGGGTAAACGCAAGCATGAACTCAGGATAAGGATAAAAAAATGTCATCTAGTAAAACCAAGTAATCCAACCATATGCTTACAAACCATATATATATATATAACTATGCCAGGAAAGGGAACCAGGTTTAGCATGCATTAAAACCATTAACTATAGTATGTGAATCTTAACCATTCTTAACCATCCACGGGTTATATGGGTCTAGTGTAGCCCCCTAAACGAACCCTAATATGTATATCCACACGAATCAGAGATACCATAAAAGTGGGGGATTCCCAAGTACCCTTCACTTTTTATGATAGATATGTACAGTGTACTTAGAGGATTCTCATTTCCCTTATTAGTATCATATATGATCACAATGATCAACCCCTTATATCGGTAAACATGAGTTTCTAGTGTTCGTCCATTTGACTTACACCTTCAAGGTTATCTATCACTCCTCTCCATCCTTGCCCAATTAAAACCAATTTCCATCTAACCAACCTTATTAACTAAAGCTATAGTTAGTGGTATCATCATACAGACTATAACTTGCAAGTATTATCCTTATCCAACCTTATGAGATCAAGGGACTCCCATATACCCATAGATCACATTACAAAGTTAACTTGGAGGAGTCCCATGTACCCCACAAGTGTTCCATTATTATGATTACTTGGGGGATTCCATTGTACGCCACAGCTCTTCCATCATTGAATCAAACCATTCCATTTAACCATTCCAAACCATTTAGGGTTCCATTACCAAACCATACTATGTAATAGTTTTCATTAAAAGTCCAAAAATATAGTAAAAGCATTCTCATAGGCATTTTATCAAACATATTGGGGGCATAGATTTTTTGAACCGATTCCAATTACCAATTAACCATTCCCATGCAAACAAGTATCCAAACCACCATTAAAACATTGTAAATACATAATTAAAATATGGGAAAACCATAACCAAGCATTTATAACAAAAAAAACCCCAATAGATATTTTAAAACCAACCCATATAATAATCATGCCATAAAAATATTGTATAAACCATGCCTTTAGTTGGAACTAACAATGAGAGAAGAAAACATGTCTTATACAAAGAAGTTGATGAAGTGAAATTACCAACACAAGCCCCAATTTGATCACCTTAGTGAAACCCTATCCTTCCTATACCCAATAGCTCTTGAGGGAATTGTAGAGTGTTTAAGAGAAGTTCCTAAGTGTTAAATGATAGAATAATAGGGTAAATAGCCTCCCAAGTAGTTTAGAAGAAATGGGGCCTTATTAGGTTAAGAGGGGAAATATTCAAATTTCCCCCAATTAAAAGCACCTAAATCCCATCATAGGGATACGACTATCCATACCAGTCGTACCCTCCAAGACGAGTGGTACGCACCGCTCGCACCCAAGGCCAACTACCTTGGACCAAACATTGTCCAAGGTACAACTCACCTCAACCCATATCATATCCAAGTATACAAATAGTACCCTCAACCTGTACCCACGATTGACTAAATTCCCAAAAGGTTTGAACACTATCCACCATATGAGTCCTTGGTACAATAGGTACCCTAGCTCATGGCTCATGGTGAGCCACTACTACTCAAATCCAACTTAAGTTACAAACTCTAATATTAAGTTAAGGGATCAACCAAACCAAACATCCCATATCCACCAATACAACTTATACCACTTAAGTCATATCCATTCCAGTAACCAAATCCACCCTATCAACCAATACTGGTCAACATACGACTACCATATATGAATCGTATCCCAACATATGACTGGTACCCCTTAGTCATATCCTTTCCAGAGATAAAAAATCTAGGAAATGTTCTAGGGTTTAGGAACCTAGGGTGTTTCAGAAGTGGAGAGCCTCCATCATTCAGAAAGATTTACCATTTCACTAGTTTTTTTTTAGATTTTGGGAATTGAAGAGTTCTATTTTCATGGTCGGGGGAATGTCCCAACCTAATCTGGTATTCTAGTCTTAGAGTTTTTATAGATAAGTGTGGGATAAATTATGGTTTTAGATTCTTAGATCTTTCATTACATATATTTATCTTTAATTACTATTTTTATTAGTTCCACTTTACTATGATTATTGTGCTCTTAATATTAGGCCAAGGGAGTGGTCTCCAGTCCATGGTGGGCTTGAGATACCTATCACGACTAGTCGCCAGTTTGGGTCGCGGTAGAATGATGCATGCATATGAACATAGATAAATCTAATAACACATCATAAAAACATAGGGACCAGTGCATGATAAGGATATAGAGGAATTATCTGGGATTATTCCCTATTATTGATCAAAAAAATGAGTTGCAGAGGCCGCAAATTGTCTTAAATCTATCAAAAAAAGAGCCAGGAGAAAAAGTCTTTAGAGAATGGGATGATCCTTAAAGTAGTACTTCAAATGTTAATGACATTGTGATAGAATCCATTATAAGAGAACTCAACATTTATGGAAAAGGTCGTATATGAGGTTTCCACTGTGATGACTAGTTATTATGAGAGGATTCAGCTTCTTTGCCAAAAAATCAACTTTCTTTAGCAACTTGTTGATGTAGTTAACACCATCCTACATACAATTGAGAGACAACCGGAGCTTACCCAAATTAATGCTTGTATCCTTTGAGTATTGCAAAACTTAAGTGTGATTTGATAAGATAGTAATCATGCATTCTTCTAGATATAAAACCCTTGTGTTGATGTCATGAACCTATTAAATAAGGAGGGTGGCAGAGTTAAGTGAGATTTTGGTTGACCTGGGAGGTTTTTCCTTAACATCATTGAAGTTCTTCTTGATCCATTTTCTATCTTGCAAAATATATCCCATACTCTCAAATGTCCTATTATCATATGAAGAGAAAATTTCCACTATTTTGTAGGGAGATAAATCAATCATGGAATAAAGCAAGATGCCCAATATAAGCAACCCATAGGAAAAACCAAAAGTATACCTAGAGCCATCAATACTTTAAATTATTTATCATCTGAACCATTCAACCTAATTTATTTTATACCTCTTTAAGAGATAGTAAAGAATAAAAACATCTATGGTAATGACGGAACTGAGGGCTTTTCTAGGAAAAAGTGTTATGGAAACAATGTGGGCTAAGATATGATTTTCAAAGCATATAGAAAAGAGACCAAACTCGGTCAATTCCTCTCTATAATGAGCTACAAAGGCCTTAGACTCTTCTTGGGAGACCTAAAATTTATTAGGCTATGATCCATTGCTATTCATGAAGGGAATATTACCAAAGAATCTCATTCAAAATGCATTTTCAAAGTGATAATAATATGTCTGGCCCTAGAATTATGCACGGTATATTTTATGAAACTAATCACACACGTATTGCCACAAAAAATCAGTAGATCTTCATACAATAAAGCATAATCAATTAATTGGTGAATAATCCATAATAATTGAGTACCGTAACTTCAAATAGCCATATATTCAAATCCAGTGGTTAAAAGGGACATAATGTTTTCTTCTTGTTGTACCATGATATAACATTTTGCCAAGAATTTGACATGTATCACTAGAACTTTTTTATCCATTTTATCTTCTACATAATCTATTTCAGAATATCCAACGAAATTGAAATAGGTGGAGTACAGATACCATAAACCTAGGTCTTGTGTTTCTAATAAGATAATGAATGATTCTTTTTACCGTAGTCATGTAAGATCCTCTTGGGTTTAAATAAAGTCTTGCACATTTATAAATACTGAACATAATGCCAAGATAACTAGTAGTTAAATAGAGGAGTAATCTGATCATACCTCTATACATTTTTCATCTACGTCCTTACCAGGGGCGTCAGTGTCGAGACAAGTAGAGGGACTCATGGGAGTGTTAAAAGCCCTTTCTTTATTTGTTCTAAATTTCTTTATTAATTCATTGGTCTATTTGGTTTGATTGATAATGGCTAGTTTCATAGTTTGTTTGACTTAAAGACCACATAAATAGTTAACTCTCAAATGAGCCTCATTTGAAATTCACCTTTCATGAGAATCATAATATTCTCACAAAGAAGAGTGTTTCGGCTTCCATAAATAATATCATCAACATAAATTTAAGCAATGAGAATATTCAAATCATGTTTTTGAATAAATAGAGTGGTATTAGTTTTACCTTGCATAACATTATTTTATAATAAGAAAGTTCTAAATCGTTCATACCAAGCTTTTGGAGCTTGCTTGAGACCATAAAGATCTTTCAATAGTTTAAAGGCATAGTTAGGAAAAGAAGGGTTTTCGAAACTCAAAGGTTTACAGAGACTTCCTCCTTTATAAAACCACTTAAAAGAATATTTTGACATCTATTTTATAAAGTTTGAAGCGTTTAAAAAAAGCATAGGCCAATAGGATTTGAATTGATCCTAAACTTTTGACTCAAGCAAAAGTTTCATCATAGTAAATACCTTCTTACTATGAGCAACCTTGTGCTACTTGTTTGGCTTTATTTTTTATGATTCTTCATTGTGCTTATTTTGAAACATCCATTTGATTCTAAATTGAATAATTCTTAAGTCATTGAATAAGTTTTTATACCTGATTTCCTTCAAATTGAGTAAGTTCTTCCCACATGGCGACAAGAGTCAGTTGTTAGTACGTCATTAATACACTTTGGTTTCCTTTGAAATAAAAGGGATATTGAGGCCTTCTTTCTAAGAGATGCTCTTGTCAACAATTTTTTAATTGGATCTCCTAGAATAAATTCATTTGGAAAGCTAACATTATGTCTCCATTCTATGGGAACCATTATTTTTGGCATTTTATTGGTTGAGTCGATAGCTTTTGGAGTTAGCTTGGAAGAGGATCTGTCAAAAATCGTGGTGTCAATATTTTGAGATGATCTCTCAGTATTGTGATTCTTGATAATTCTTGTTTTTTCATCTTCAAAAATTCACACACTTGGAATAGCCTCATCAAATACCACATCTGTGAACTATTCAAAACTTAGAGTCCTTTTATTAAACATCTGAAAAGCTCGACTAGAAGGGTAGTAACCAAAAAATATACCTTTATTGT
>NC_061119.1:66270715-66283989 GCF_002878395.1 Capsicum annuum | reverse complement strand
TTTTTTCAATCATCTTCAAACTCAATTTATCTTTTCAAAACTTTATCTAATTTTAGAGAATGAATTCTGAACGTGTTAAAGTTACACTTTTTTGGGATGGCGGAGTTATTCACGAGGGAAATACAATATATTATAATACGTCCCCAAAGTCCAACGTAAAGTATCCAATTTCAATTGGTTATAGAAATAAAGATATAAAACTCAAATTGCAATCCTTCTTTTTTTGTAAAAATCACATTTTAAGTGAGTTATGTAGCAATAAAAATAAATTTAAAACTCATACAAAATTAGTTTATGTATTCAATTTAATTAGTTAAATTTATATTTTGACATTTTTGTACGACACGTGATTTCAAATCATTCTTTTTTGCAAAAAAAAATTTAAAAAATTAATACATCCACGAAATATATTTACAAAAATGATATAATTACAAAGAAGTATTTTATAATATTAAATGTGTAACATTACTATGTGCCACAAGCCCTAAATTGTATCGATGTGTATGGTCTTAGTCCTCTCTAACCAATTGAAATTGGATACTTCACATTGGACTTGGGGGACATACTATAATATATTGTATTTTCCTCGTGAATAATTTTGCCATCCCAAAAAAGTATAACTTTAACACGTTCAGAATTCATTCTCTAAAATTTGATAAAGTTTTGCTAAGATAAATTGAGTTTGAAGATGATTGAAAAAAGAAGAAGAATTGAAGTTGAAGAAGAAGAAGAAGAATTTGAAAACCATATACAAAAAATGAATGTATACGGGTGTTTAAATAGGAGAATTTTAAAAGTATATAACTCACTTTTTTGTGAGTTATGATAAAACAGATGCATAACTCACAAAAAAGGTGAGTTATGTTGAATAACATTTCGAAAACGTTTTTCATTATCTCACAAATGAATGCATAACTCACAAAAATTGTGAGTTATGTTAAAATAAAAGGCATAATGCAGACCCAACATCTTCTGATCATTGAGCTTGGTTGGCTACCAACTGCATCAGCATATGAATAGATCGTCTGAATTTTGCATTTGAAATATCTCCCTGAGCAGTTGGGGGACAGTTGACATTAGTTTGCGGAGCCCACGGTGGACTGGTCCGAACTGGAGGGACTCCTGGGGTAGGGACAAATTCTGAAGTGTGAGTCCTGTTATGGGTCCGCATCCCATGGATGGGATGGACCTCATCTGCCTGAGCTTTCTGATAGACGATACGATGTGGAGGCATAACTGTGTTTTTCTGAAACACAAGTGATCATTGATTAGGGGACTGTTCAGAATCCGAAGCACGAACTAAATCACAAAGAAGGGAAACATTTCCTAAACGCCTAGTAGCCTCCTGCTTATAAGTGTGGTTTACTACACACCCATAAACAAGACTCTACCCGACGGAATTTTGCAGACACCCTGGGACCATGAACCATGCTTTGATACCAAGTTTGTCACGACCCAAATCAGGACCTGGCCGTGATGAGCATTTCAAACTTTTGAGGCCCGAAACACCCCTATCTATCTAGTAATCATGCACCTAATTCATATGATCCAAGTAATGCAGAAGAAACACAATATAATGGAAACATGGTTAAGAATCATATGAAAACAATAATGGGTAATAATGTCCCATAATCTCAATCAATATTTTAAAAATCATCTGCAAAATCTCTACTACATGATTGAAATAAGTAACTATCTTAAAACTAGGACAAGGCCCCTAGTAGATCCAAAAACTGAATATAAGATGAAAGAACTGTAGGACTTAAGACCTTTCGAAACATAGGAGGCTCACCACTTGTCGCTACAGCTCTGTCAAAAAGTTCTACTGATTCTCTTGACCCCTAGACTTGGCCTCTAAACTTGAGAGGTTGGAGAAGGGAAGGGGGTCAGCACAAAAGCACTGGTACACAGAGATATCAAAATAAAACATAATATTTTTACAAAGTATAGTTGATAGCCATTATAACGCAATTTCGTATCAAATCATTTGAAAGCACATGGGTGTAATGCAATAGTTTTTCTCAATAATAATGAAATACAACTGATCTAGGTGGAATACCCTATATAATTTACACCAACTGTCAAACCTCGATTGCCGCTGAGATTAGAGTATAAGTGAGGGAAAGACACACAAGACCACAAAGCATGGTGTCTCGACCCAAATCAAATATGGTAGTGTACAAGACCATAAAGTATGGCTCCTAACCATAATCCCAACTTATGATAATATAATATCAGGTATACAAGACCACAAAGCATGGTACCGATATTCTGTATCGGCAAACACGCTCTTCTAGTAATGAGTCGCTTATGTCTCAAATGCCTTCTTCAGGCATCCACCTTTTTCATGTAAAATTAATGTATTCAAATTTCATCTTATTCAATCGCATAGTGTGTTCTGTAGGGTATCATCATACCCGACTTGCAAGTCATCAATATCCATCCACATATGCATAATCATGTAAAAACCAAGGCGCTTCATCAATTACAAGTGGTGAACAATATTTATTTCAAATTCATACTCTCTTTTGTTGATCACAATATAATATGGAGTATAAAAACATTATCACGGGAATTTGAAAACAACTTATCATTCATATTTATCAACTTCCATAGAAAATCTCAAATTACATATTCATGGTTTCAACCATTGAAGTATATAGGCAAACAATTCCCATGACATCAAGAAAATGGCTTAGAAATCATATTAAAAGAAAGATATTAGCATTTGATTGAAAACCCCCATTTAAAAGCATGCATGTTCATAAAGACTACACCCATGAGATTTTTGGATAACCCCACTTACCTCGATTACTATGAATATTAGGTGTTTCTTGAAGGCTACATTGAGAGGATTCCAAATATGCAATTAGTTTCTAAGACCCACGGTTGAATCTTGAGTAGCTTGGGTATTTATTTTGAAACCCTAAGGAGAATCTTGAGCACTTTTGATGAAAGAATATGTATTTTGGGGTCCTTGGAACTAAATCTCGTGTTTTAGGGCTAAGTAAGGATGGAAAAGGATCACTTTGTCCTCAATACAGAGTGTTTAAATTACTGGAATTCCTTACAAAGGTGCCGCCTATCTCATCCTCTATCTTCATATAGGCACTGCCTATGTTCACATAGGCGCCGCCTAGTCTATCTCCTATGTTCACATAGGCGCCGCCTAGGCTATCGCCTATGTTCGCATAGGCGCCTCCTAGGCTATTGCCTATGCTTTCCAATGGCCATGGGCGATTGGTTAGATGTCGCTTATAACTTTGAAAGGCCATAACTTCTTGCTCGGGTGTCGAATTTTAGCCATTTGGTATCGTTGGAAAGCTAACTTGAATACCTATTATTTGAAACATAGTAGGTTCCCTAATTTACCATATATAGAGAGTTATGATCGAAGGAAGCTAACACATTTTACAACATCCACTAAAACTTAGTTGATCAAAATAGTTTTAGCTCGTCCTTGAGTTGAGGGACTCTATGGTCTAAATTCAAGATTGAGTGGATTTCACATGCTATATGATAATTAACATGCCGTGTTGGCATAGGATTTTATGGCTTCAGGATTAACAATGCATCGAAATCATGGTCTATATTGTAGCCCAAATTGCAGGGCATTACATGAATAAATTAGGAGGTTATGAATTCCCCCAATTTTGTGAGTGTTGGCAATTGAATTGGTAATAACCTCAACCTAATCTTGTTAAATTGGTTTTGAACATGAAATTCTGCATATTAAACTATTCTTGAACTATTGCATGGCATAAGATGTCTATTGAAACATAAATAGGTTTAAGTGCCAATTGACAGAATGGGTTTGAGTCCTAATTGACTAAATGGGTTTGAGTCCCAGTTAGTTAAATATTTTAAAGTCTTATTGATAGATGGGTTAGAGTCCCATTTGGCTAAATTGGTTAGAGTCCTGTATTGGCTATTGGGTTTGAGTCCTAAATGGCTAAATAGGTTGGAGTCCCATGGGCTAAGGCGTTAGAGTTCCTATTGGCTAAGTGGTTTAGTTTGGAAAAATAATAAGCTTGCAAGTATAAGGGTATGTTGATACCTATGGTATGCGTAAATGAATGGCTCATTGCTTAATGGATGAGAATGTGAGTAAATGTTTTAATTGGGTTTAAAGAGGGTTCGTATAGTAAATCCGTAAAGGTTGAGGTCCCTAGGGACGACCAATATTGGAAACCACGTTTACCAGTGTGGGGGTATAAATGACTTGGTGGTTTGAGTCCTTCTTATTACATTTTTGGGTTTTTATGTCACCCTTGATATATGACCAAGAAGTTTGAGTCCCCTATGAATATATGTTATGATTATTCTCCAGTTTGTTCGACCACACGCTAGGTCCCGACCAGTGGGTGAGAGCTAGGGCCCATATAGCCTGTGGGTACTATTATAATAGTTAAGCTATATAATCCTAGTTAATGTCTTACTTCATGCTAAGTTTTGTTCCCTATCCCAGCATGTGATATATATATATATATATATATATTTATATATGTGTATATATATATGTATATATATATGTATACATATATATACACATATATATGTGTGAATATATATATGTATATGCATCAGATTATATGCATTGGTATTATTTTATCCCTTACCTGAGTTACACGCTAGTGCTCAGACCACTAACCATCTCCAAATGCTGTATCCCCATGCGATATAAAAATTGAAAATACTTCCAACTTTTTTTGTGTAGTAACTAGTTGATCGTGGGATAGCTCGTGAATCAGATTAAAGTAGTGGGCTTCAATACTTTAGAAGACCTCATTTCATATTTTGGTTTCATTATGTCATAGACTATTCTATTATTTTTTGGCTATTATCGAGGGCATTTCCTGATCTAGGATGTTTGTTGGTTTTGTTTAGAGGCTTTCTGGATTACCGTGGATTGGGTATTAGTTATTGATGTATCTCAAATTTCTCGAGCTTATCTTTATCTATCTTGTTATATGTTTGGAAATCAACCACTGTTAGTGTATTGTGTTCAGTTTAACTAGTTAAAGGGGGTGATATTCGGTCCACAACGGACTTGAGATACCTTTAATGGCCAGGACCTAGTTCAAGCTGTGACAAAGTTGATATCACAACCTAGGTTCATGGTCAATTGGGTATCAACAAAGCCATATCAAGTAGAGTCTCTTTTATTGGTTTGTAGTGCACCACACTTATAAGAGAGAGGCTATGAGACATTTAGGAATGTTTTCCTTTCTTATTATTCTATTTTAGGCTATTGAGTTTAAGGTGTCAAACTTCTCTAATTTTTGTTTCTGTACATTTCAAATCATGCCTATCAGAAGATCTGATGCTCAAGAAAACTCCTCTATCTCACTTGAGGATAATTTTGATAAAACTCATCCTACCTATAGGATACAAGCTAGGTCTAGGTGTCCAGCTCCTGATTGCCATCGTGGAGTTACATCAGTTTTCTCTAGCCTTCCTTGGATACCTAAGGGAGTGTTCAATGCTGAGTTTTACCAATTATCCATTTTCTTACCTAGTTGGTGTCCTCTCAGACAGAGCATGTTGCTTCTATTTCTCCATCTTCTGAGGTCATTAGAGTTTGCCAATTTCTAAGGTTGAGTCCTCCGACATTTATCAGTTTGAAGGTTACGGAGGATCCTTAAAATTTTATTGATGAGATGGAGAAGATTTTTTGTGTGATGTATGCTTTTGAATCCAAATGTGTGGAATTCACTGTATACTAGCTAAATGATGTGGCATATTGGTGGTATAAGGAGTAGGAGAAAATGAGAGGAGATGATGCTGAGCTAGCTATGTGGGATAACTTTTCTATATTCTGTCTTTCCTTAGGAGTTAAGGGAGGCAAAAGATGAGGAGTTCAAGAATTTAAAACAAGGTAGAATGACCATGAAAGAATATGCCTTAAAATTTTATCAGTTATCTTATTATGATATAGAGCCGGTGTTATCTATGAGGGAAAGGATGAGAAAGTTTACTTTTGGTTTGTCTGGGGACTTGGTGTTGGAGTGCAAGGTTACCTTGTTGAAAAAAGATATAAATATATCTAGGTTGGTTATATACATGCAATAGGTTGAAGAGGAGAAGAAGAAACAAGATGAAATAGAAGAATGGAAAAGTAAGAAATTTAGGTATTTGGAGTAGAGAAGAGGCTATCAAAATAATGGTATGGATGGTAGACAATGGTCTAAGAAGAATTAGGGAAATTTTGGTTCCTAATTTGTGGATAGTTCTCCTTCTACAAAGTCATCAGGTGATTAACATTTCCTGAATGACAATGTATTTAGGGAACCAAGTGTCTATTCTTAGGCCAGCGGGGCTTAGTCGGCTCCAGAGTATCCTCCTTTTTATTTTTGTGGATAGGTGCATCATAGAGTTTATAATAATGGAAAGAATCAGTATTTTAGGTGTGGTCAACTTGGTCACCTGCAGTGAGATTTTACTTCAGCTAGGGTTGCTACGGGAGTAAATCAGGTGCTGATTTCTACTTCTTCAGCTCTGACATCGAATGGTGCTACTTCTAGCGCCGACACTGGATGAAATCATCTATATTCTCTTTCCACCCATCAGGAATCTGTGGATTTTGATGTTGTCACTGGTACACCAAAAGTTTTCTCTCATATGTATATTGTTTACTTAATTCAGGGTCTACTCTTTATTATGTAACCCCTTATGTGGCTATTCATTTTGGTTTTAGTCTTGAGTATATATGATCTATCTTCTATGTCTACCCTAGTAGGTGATTTTATTGTTGCTAGAAGAGTCTATAAGGGCTGCATGGTATCTATCTTTGGTTGGGAAACTTTGGTGGATTTGATAGAGTTGGACATGTTAGATTTTGATATGATCTTGGGGATAGATTGGATCCATTCGTGCTACTCGTCTCTTGATTGTAGAACTTGAAGGGTCAGGTTCCAATTATCAAATAACCGGTGATTAAGTGGGAAGGTAGTTCTTTAACACCTAAGGGAAGGTTTATTTCTTATCTTAGAGCCCAAAAATTTATTTTCAAGAGATGTCTTTACCAGTTGGTCTGGGTTAATGATTCAAACTTATAGGGTCCTTCATTGTAATCTGTTACATGGTTAATGAATTTTCTAAGGTATTTCCTGATAATCTTCTTGGTATTCCTCTCGATAGGGAAATTGATTTTAGGATTAAACTTCTATCGGATACCTGTCCTATCTCTATTCCTTCGTATAACATAGCTCTGACTGAGTTAAAAGAACTCAATGAGCAGTTAAAAGATCTTCTTGATAAGGGTTTTATTATCCCTAGTATTTCTTCGTAGGGTGATCCAGTTCTTTTCATGCGTAAGAAGGATGGGTCCCTTTAGATATGTATAGACCACTGCTAGTTAAATAAGGTGAATGTTAAGAATAAGTATCCTCTTTCTAGGACCGATGACCTATTTGACCATCTTTAGGGGGCAAAGTAATTTTCTAAGATAGACCTTTAGTCGGGTTATCATCAATTGAAGATTAGGGAGATGGATATTTCTAAGATTGCTTTTCATACCTGGTATGACCATTATGAGTTTCTGGTCATGGTTTTTGGGTTGACTAATATCCCAACAACATTTATGGGTCTTATGAACCAACTATTCTGTCAGTTCTTGGATTTGTTTGTGATTGTAATTATTGATGATATATTGGTACATTCCAAGATGAGGAGAATCATGTTGGTCACATCTGTATAGTATTATAGACCCTTAAAGATCAACAGTTGTATGCTTAAGTTTCTAAATGTGAGTTTTGGTTGAATGCTATTACTTTTGTAGGTCATGTTGTCTCTAGTGAGGGGATCATAGTGGATCCACAAAAGATAGAGGTGGTGAAGAATCGGATAGACCTATGACTCTAATCGATATTCAGAGCTTGTTATGTTTATCCAGTTATTATAGGAGGTTTATGGAGAGCTTCTTTTCTATTGCTACTTCATTGACTAAATTGACTCAGAAAAAAGGTAAAGTTTCTCTGGCTTGATGCTTGTAAAGGGAGTTTTGACAAGTTCAAAGATAAGTTGACTTTGGCTCCAGTATTGACCTTAACTAAACGTATCCATGGATTTGTCGTTTATTATGATGCATTCCGTGTGGGACTTAGTTGTGTGTTGATATAGTATGGTATGGTGGTAGCATATGCTTCTAGGCAGTTGAATGTTCATGAGAAGAATTATCTGACACATGACTTGGAATTGTTAGCTGTAGCATTTGCTTTAAAGATTTAGCGACACTACTTGTATGGTGTAAATGTCGATATTTATTTAACTTGTTAGAGCATGCATGGAACTACTTGTATGGGCTTCATGTTGACATTTATTTAGATCATAAGATCTTGCACTATGTGTTCACATGGAAGAAGTTGAGTCTCAAGCAAATAAGATATCCTGAGTAGCTTAAGGATTATGATATGAGTCTTCATTATCATCCAAGTAAATCTAATATAGTTATTGATGCTCTTAGCAGGTTGTCCATAGGAATTATATCTCATGTGGATGTGGAGAAGGGAAGTTTGGTGAGGGACATTCACTAGTTAGCTAATCTTAGAGTTCATCTTTTGGATTTTGAAGATGGAGGTCTGATTGTTCAAGAGGTGGTAAAATCATCTTTTGTTGCAGAGGAGAAGGAGAAATAAATTTTAGATCCTATCCTGATGCAGATTAAAGATGATGTGGGTCAGCAGAATGTTATGGCTTTCAAGATTGGTGGTGATGGAATCTTGAGGTACCAAGTTAGGTTGTGTGTTCTCGATGTTGATATATTGGAAGATAAGATTTTGGCCGATGCTCATAAGTCACGATATACAGTTTATTCTGGCTTGAAGAAAATGTATCATGATTTGAAGGAGATGTATTGGTTAAACCATATGAAGAGAGATATGGCCAATTTTATAGCTAAATGTATAGTGCGTTATCAAGTGAAGGTGGAGCACTTGAGGCTCAGTGGATAATCTCAATAGATTGAGTTGCCCGTGTGAAAATGCGAAGTGATCAATATGGATTTTATTATTGGTTTTTTACGGTCTCACCATCAGTTTGATTTAATTTAGGTCATCGTGGATAGGATGACCAAGCCTGCTTATTTCTTGCAATTAAGGACTAATTTTTTCGTAAAGGATTATGATAAGCTTTTCATTCAGGAGATCATCAAGTTGCATCGTGCACCTATTTCTATTATATTTGATCGGGGTACTCAGTTCTCATCTAACTTTTGGTATTCCTTTTAGAGAGGTTTGGGGACTAAGGTGAACCTTAGCATCGTCTTCCATCCATAGATAGATGGACAAGCAGAGAGGACTATTCAAACTTTGGAAGATATGCTAAGGGACTGTGTGATTGACTTTGTTGGTAGTTGGGCTGATCATTTGCCTCTCTTAGAGTTAGCGTATAACAACATCTATGATTCTAGTAGATGTCGCTATCCTATTGGGTGGTTTAAAGTTGGTGAGGCTACATTATTTGGTCTTGATTTGGTTTATCAGGCCATGGAGAAGGTGCAGGTAATTAGCGATAGGCTTAAGAATACCCAATGTTGCTAAAATTCCTATGCAGATGTGAGGCAAAGGGAGTTGGAGTTTGTGTTGGTGATTTGGTAGGTGTCTTCCATGAAGGGAGTGATGAGGTTTGGAAGGAAGGGGAAGCTTAGTTCGCATTATGCTGGTGCTTAATTTATGTTGAGGTGAGTGGGCAATGTTGCTTATGTGTTGGAGTTGCCTACTATTTTGGGTTTCATTCATCTAGTCTTCCATGTTTCGATGTTAAAATAAGTGTGTGGGTGATCCTTCCTTATTTGTTACTTTGGAATGTTTTCGCGTTTCAGACTTCTTGTCTTATGAGAAAGTCTCGGTGGAAATCTTAGATTGGTAAGTTTGTCGTTTGAGGACTAAGGATGTGGCTTTGGTGAAGGTTATACAAAGGAATCATAAGGTTAAAGAACCTACTTGGGAAGCTGAAGATGACATGAAGTCCAAATATCCATTCTTGTTCCCCGTTCCAGATAATCGTGCTTAAGGTATGTGTATTCCTTAATATCTTTGTTTTCTGTCTTTATTAAAGGAAAGTGTGGTTTTATTATGTATTAAATTATGATAATGGATGCCTTGTCTCATCATTCAGTTACAAATGATTTTAGGGTGGGGGAATGTAACACCCCAGATTTTTGTCCTTAAAGATACCCTGAGCTTTGAGCTCACTGCCCAATCTATGACTTATTATTTGAGTCGTAAGGTCTTTATACAGGTCTTAAAGACCTGTATTGTAGCCATAACAGTGTTCTATACTCAAGTTTCTATTGCGACTACGACTAGGGATCATGAGTCATAAAGACTCTATACAAGTAATATAGTCCCACACTATATCCTGACCAGTAAAGTTTATGTAAGTTGCTGCCCTGATCACGACTAGAATCAACGAGTCATAATGACTCTATACAAGTCATAAGGTACCAATTGTAGGGTGCCCATTGATTGTCCAAAAGCTTCTGTCTTGGTTACAACTAAGACCATACGAGTCGTAGGGTCATTTGATGACTCGTATAGTGACCCGTAGTCTCCGATAATAATTTTTCAGCTTTTAATGAAGGGCACTTTTGAATTTCCCTCTTTACCCACTAAAGACCTACGACCATAAAATAGTTTTGGTGCATTGTTTTCAACACTTGTCAATCATAAACACTCTCTCAAAATCCCTAAGGTAAAAACACGCTAGTGTTTCAAGAAATTGGCATCTTGAGCTTCTAAGGGTTGATATCTCTCCCTAAATCTTGATATCTCAGTCATATTACTTTTCCCCAAGTATTATTTTGTTAAAGCATATGTTTATAAATTGTCATTTATGTGGTTTTGATATGTGTTTTGGAACATGGGTTGAGG
Organism: Capsicum annuum; assembly: GCF_002878395.1. Lineage (NCBI taxonomy): Eukaryota > Viridiplantae > Streptophyta > Magnoliopsida > Solanales > Solanaceae > Capsicum > Capsicum annuum. The sequence goes on along the minus strand of NC_061119.1, from coordinate 66,273,118 downwards.
GTTTTGAATAATTGTTTTCTTAAACGATGCGCTAATGATTTATATGTAACTTTTAATGCTTTATCAATGGTTTTGAACTTCTGGGATGCATGGGCATGGTGAATAAAGTAGGGGGTTGTGAACTTCCCCAATTTTGCAAGTGTTGATAATTGAAGTGGTAATAACCTTAACCAATCTTGTGAAATTGTTTTTTAACATCAAATTATGCACATTGAACTATTTTTGAACTGTTTCATGGAATAAAATGTCTATTGAAATATAAATGGGTTTAAGTCCCAATTGACTAATAGGTTTGATTCCCAATTGACTAAATGGGGTTGAGTCCCAATTGGTTAAATATTTTGAAGTCCTATTGGCTGATGGGTTAGAGTCTTATTTGGCTAAATAGGTTGGAGTCCTGTTGTCTATTGGGTTAGACTCCCAAATGGATAAATGGGGTTGAGTCCTATGGGCTGAGGGGTTAAAGTCCCCGTTTGCTAAGTGGTTTAATTTTGCAGAATGCTAAGCTTGTAAATGTAAGAGTATGATGATACCTATGGTATTCCAAAATGAATAAATCCTTTCTTAATGGATGCGAATGTGCTAAATGTTTTAATTGGGCTTAAAAGGGGTCGTGTAGCAAAGCCATGAAGGTGGAGATCCCGTGGGACCATTACTGAAAACCATGTTTGCCGGCGCGAGGGTCTAAATGACCAGGTGGTTTGAGTCCCCATTTGTAATGCCCCAAAATCCTATCCTAAGATGTCACATGGTGTCAACTATAATCCAAAATAATTGGAAATATTGACTGAATAGCAAAAATACTAATAATCTAGAGCAAAACTTCAACTAACAGTCTAGTTTGATAAAGCCTCTACTACTCAAACTGGAGAGCCATTGGGACAGACCCCCAGCTGACTCGAAATGATCTGAAAATAAGACTCAAAACACTATGAAAGCGGAAAATCTGCAATTATAGGTCCTCAGACTATGGGGACTCACCAAGGATAAGGATGTAGATAAGATGCTTGGAGATCACTGTAACTGCTGGGACTAAGCACCTGAACCTACATTATGAGACAATGTAGCACACAGACGTATATATGGATGAACACTTTGGGAATGTACTGAGTATATGTGGGTGTATGCATGTACATAAAACAATATCAATACTCTTTAATAAAATCTTGCATGCAAATAGGAATGACTCACATGGCTTAAATTAGTCTAAAATATAAAACTCATAAATCATAAATAGTACGTTCCCCCGTAGGTTTCTAATTTACCCTAAGTGGGTTAAGATAAGTGATCACTTAAGGTTTTATTTCGATGGCAAGGGTATAACAACTTTCTCCAACATGGGCAAGATGTTGGACTCTATGTAGCTCACATGGTTTATGTCGGTTAGAAGAAACTCTTGAGTCTAAAAGAGTTCCAGAGTTCCCAAGTGTTAAAAGTTCCTAAAAGTTCTATAAGCTCTAAGTTTTAAAGAAGTTTTACTCTCCACAACATAAAAGCAAGAGTTTGAAAGTATTGTTTAAAGCTTCCTTTAGCCTTCAAGTACTGAGAATAAGAAGAGAGTATAGATTTTAAAGTTAAGTATAATGACTCACGAGATTTGTGTTAGATATTTTTTGGTGCATGAGACCTTGGAATCATACCCAACTCGGTACTAAATACTAATCCCATACTTAAGCTCAGAAGTTTTAGGAAATCCACCTTAAAATAATTCAAGGGTCTATAATAAAGGCCAAATAAATATTCCTCTTTACTTTAAATCATAATCAAATGTGGATTTCTACCTTAGACCCAAGGGGTCAAATCTTTAATTAAAATCAGAAAATAGCTTAGTTATGGGGTACTCGTGACCCAAACAGTCTTAAACAATAAATCTTAAAATGGGGGTCTATTGACCCAAGCAGTAAATCTCAAGTCAACATCTCAAAATTCATGCTTAAGAATGCAATTACTGATAAGGTATCTTGAAATCTATAATTTTTATCAATAGGCACGGAACACACTTAAAATCATGTAATTCAACTCTCAATTCATGGTAAATATCAAAATCTTGCAATTAATGGGAATGGGTATAAAATCTAACTTGATTTTCATGGAAAAATCTCATAAATTGCAGATATTTGAAATTTAAAATAAGATTTTGCACACAAGGGTGAAAGGATTACCCTTTTTCAAACCCCACATACCTTAGATTATGACTTGTAGGTGAACAAGCTTGTTTGAGACTCTTTTTTTATACTCTTGAGTGAGGTTTCTTGAAGATTTTGAATAGGGAACTTTGAATCTCAACTCAATTTGCAGAATTTATGGTGGAATCTTGAAGTTCTTGGAGAAGGAATTGAGTTTGCTCTTGAGGGAGAAAACCCTAGGTCTTGATGTTTTTGATGGATATGAAGTTATTTCCTT
>NC_061119.1:66252213-66267715 GCF_002878395.1 Capsicum annuum | reverse complement strand
ACGTGGTTTCCAATATTGGTCGTCCCTAGGGACCTCAACCTTTACGGCTTTGCTATACAAACCCTCTTTAAACCCAATTAAAATATTTACTCACATTCTCATCCATTAAGCAATGAGCCATTTATTTACGCATACCATAGGTATCAACATACCCTTATACTTACAAGCTTATTATTTTGCCAAACTAAACCACTTAGCCAATAGGAACTCTAACCCCTTAGCCCATGGGACTCCAACCTATTTAGCCATTTAAGACTCAAACCCAATAGCCAATACAGGACTCTAACCAATTTAGCCAAATGGGACTCAAACCCATCGGTCAATAAGACTTTAAAATATTTAACTAACTAGGACTCAAACCCATTTAGTCAATTGGAAATCAAACCCATTTAGTCAATTAGGACTCAAACCCATTCTGTCAATTGTCACTTAAACCCATTTATGTTTTAATAGACATCTTATGCCATGCAATAGTTCAAGAATAGTTTAATGTGCAGAATTTCATGTTCAAAACCAATTTAACAAGATTAGGTTGAGGTTATTACCAATTCAATTGCCAACACTCACAAAATTGGGGGAATTCATAACCTCCTAATTTATTCATGTAACACCCTGCAATTTGGGCTACAATATAGACCATGATTTTGATGCATTATTAATCCTGAAGCCATAAAATCCTATGCCAACACGACATGTTAATTATCATATAACATGTGAAATCCACTCAATCTTGAATTTAGACCATATAGGTCCCTCAACTCAAGGACGACGTGAAACTATTTTGATCAACTAAGTTTTAGTGGATGTTGTAAAGTGTGTTAGCTTACTTTGATCATAACTCTCTATATATGGTGAATTAGGGAACCTACTATGTTTCAAATAATAGTTATTCAAGTTAGCTTTCCAACGATACCAAGATGGCTAAAATTCGACACCCGAGCAAGAAGATATGGCTTTTCAAAGTGATAAGCGATGCCTAACCAATCGCCCATGGCCATTGGAAAGCATAGGCAATAGCCTAGGCGGCGCCTATGCGAATATAGGTGATAGCCTAGACGGTGCCTATGCAAACATAGGAGATAGACTAGGCGGCGCCTATGCAAACATAGGCAGTGCCTATGTGAAGATAGGGGATGAGATAGGCGGTGCCTTTGTAAGGAATTCTAGTGATTTAAACACTGTGTTGAGGACAAAGTGATCCTTTTCCATCCTTACTTATCCCTAAAACACGAGATTTAGTTCCAAGGACCCTAAAATACATATTCTTTTATCAAAAGTGCTCAAGATTCTTCTTAGGGTTTCAAAATAAATACCCAAGCTACTCAAGATTCAACCGTGGGTTTTAGAAACTAATTGCATATTTGAAATCCTCTCAATGTAGCCTTCAAGAAGAACCTAATATTCATAGTAATTGAGGTACGTGAGGTTATCCAAAAATCTCATGGGTGTAGTCTTTATGAACATGCATGCTTTTAAATGGGGGTTTTCAATCAAATGCTAATATCTTTCTTTTAATATGATTTCTAAGCCATTTTCTTTATGTCATGGGAATTGTTTGCCTATATACTTCAATGGTTGAAACCATGAATATGTAATTTGAGATTTTCTATGGAAGTTGATAAATATGAATGATAAGTTATTTTCAAATTCCCGTGATAATGTTTTGATACTCCATATTATATTGTGATCAACAAAAGAGAGTATGAATTTGAAATAAATATTGTTCACCACTTGTAATTGATGAAGCGCCTTGGTTTTTACATGATTATGCATATGTGGATGGATATTGATTACTTGCAAGTCGGGTATGATGATACCCTATAGAATACAATATACGATTGAATAAGATGAAATTTGAATACATTAATTTTACATGAAAAAGGTGGATGCCCGAAGAAGGTATTTGAGACATAAGCGGCTCATTACTAGAAGAGCGTGTTTGCCGATACAGAATATCGGTACCATACTTTGTGGTCATGTATACCTGATATTATATTATCATGAATTGGGATTATGGTTAGGAGCCATACTTTATGGTCTTGTACACTACCATATTTGATTTGGGTTGAGACACCATGCTTTGTGGTCTTGTGTGTCTCTCCCTCACTTATACTCTAATCTCAGCGGCAACCGAGGTTTGACAGTTGGTGTAAATTATGTAGGGTATTCCACCTAGCTCAGTTGCATTTCATTATTATTAAGAAAAACTATTGCATTACACCCATGTGCTTTCAAATGATTTGATACGAAATTGCTTTATAATGGCTATCAACTATACTTTGTAAAAATATTATGTTTTATTTTGATATCTCTGCGTGCCAGTGATTTTGTGCTGACCCCCTTCCCCTCTCCAACCTCTCAAGTTTAGAGGCCCAGTCTAGGGGTCAAGAGAATCAGTAAAACTTTCTGACAGAGCTGTAGCGACAAGTGGTGAGCCTTCTATATTTCGAAAGGTCTTAAGTCCTATAGTTCTTTCATATTATATTCAGTTTTTGGGTCTACTGGGGGCCTTGTCCTAGTTTTAAGATAGTTACTTGTTTCAATCATGTAGTAGAGATTTCGCAGATGATTTTCAAAATGTTGATTGAGATTATGGGACATTATTACCCATTATTGTTTTCATATGATTCTTAACCATGTTTCCATTATATTGTGTTTCTTCTGTATTACTTGGATCATATGAATTAGGTGCATGATTACTAGATAGATAGGGGTGTTTCGGGCCTCAAAAGTTTGAAATGCTCATCACGGCCAGGTCCTGATTTGGGTCTTGACAAACTTGGTATCAAAGCATGGTTCATGGTCCCAGGGTGTCTGCGAAATTCCGTTGGGTAGAGTCTTGTTTATGGGTGTGTAGCGCGCCACACAGGACTCACACTTCAGAATTTGTCCCTACCCCAGGAGTCCCTCCAATCCGGACCAGTCCACCTTGGGCTCCGCAAACTAATGTCAACTGTCCCCCAACTGCTCAGGGAGATATTTCAAATGCAAAATTCAGACGGTCTAATCATATGCTAATGCAGTTGGTAGCCAACCAAGCTCAATGATCAGAAGATGTTGGGTCTGCATTATGCCTTTTATTTTAACATAACTCACAATTTTTGTGAGTTATGCATTCATTTGTGAGATAATGAAAAACGTTTTCGAAATGTTATTCAACATAACTCACCTTTTTGTGAGTTATTCATCTGTTTTATCATAACTTGCAAAAAAAGTGAGTTATATACTTTTAAATTCTCCTATTTAAACACCCGTATACATTTATTTTTTGTATATGGTTTACAAATTCTTCTTTTTCTTCTTCAACTTCAATTCTTCTTTTTTTTTCAATCATCTTCAAACTCAATTTATCTTAGCAAAACTTTATCAAATTTTAGAGAATGAATTCTGAACGTGTTAAAGTTATACTTTTTTGGGATGGCGAAATTATTCACGAGGAAAATACAATATATTATAGTATGTCCCCCAAGTGCAATGTGAAGTATCCAATTTCAATTGGTTAGAGAGGACTAAGACCATACACATCGATACGATTTAGGGATTGTGGCACATAGTAATGTTACACATTTAATATTATAAAATACTTCTTTGTAATTATATCATTTTTGTAAATATATTTTGTGGATTTATTAATTTTTTAAATTTTTTTTTTGCAAAAAAGAATGATTTGAAATCATGTGTCGTAAAAAAATGTCAAAATATAAATTTAACTAATTAAATTGAATACATAAACTAATTTTGTATGAGTTTTAAATTTATTTTTATTGCTACATAACTCACTTAAAATGTGAGTTTTACAAAAAAAGAAGGATTGCAATTTGAGTTTTATATCTTTATATCTATAACCAATTGAAATTGGATACTTTGCGTTGGACTTGGGGGAAGTATTATAATATATTATATTTCCCTCGTGAATAATTCTGCCATCCCAAAAAAGTGTAACTTTAACACGTTCAGAATTCATTCTCTAAAATTTGATAAATTTTGAAAAGATAAATTGAGTTTGAAGATGATTGAAAAAAAAAGAATTGAAGTTGAAGAAGAAGAAGAAGAAGAAGAAGAAGAAGAAGAAGAAGAAGAATTATTTGAAAACCATATACAATGAATGAATGTATACGGGTGTTTAGATAGGAGAATTTAAAAAGCATATAACTCAATTTTTTTGTGAGTTATGATAAAACAGATGCATAACTCACAAAAAAGGTGAGTTATGTTAAATAAAATTTCGAAAACGTTTTTCATTATCTCACAAATGAATGCATAACTCACAAAAATTGTGAGTTATGTTAAAATAAAAGGCATAACTCACAATTTTTGTGAGTCATGTTATAATAAAATGCATAACTCACAAAAATTGTGAGTTATGTTAAAATAAAATGAATAACTCACAATTTTTGTGAGTTATGTTGTAGTAAAATGCATAACTCACAAAAATAAAATACATAACTCACAAAAGTCGTGAGTTATGTTAAAAAATAAGAATATAGAACTCACAAAAACTGTGAGTTATGTTAAAATAAGAATGAATAACTCACAAAAATTGTGAGTTATGCACTTTTCAAAAAAATTTAATACCGTAAGCTGCCTTCCGTTAAAATATTTGTGCATAACTCATAATTTTCGTGAGTTAAGCATAGTTTGGTATTTTTTTTAAATATATGGCATAGTTTGGTATTTTTTTTAGTTTGATGGTATAGTTTGGTTCCAAGTTCCTCCCGATGTAAAAGAAAAAAAAGAAATTTTCATTGTTTTGTCAGTGAAATCAAAATCTTTTTACTTATGTGCAATCATTTTCCTCTATATAACCATGCATAATAATCTCCCTTTCTCAAACATCATAAACATGTCCTTAAAAAAATAATTGATAGATCAACAACTTATTCCACTTATTTTTCTTCTTCAAGCAAAAATATTAATGGGAAAAAAAAAGAAAGTTATGAAGCTATCCACTGATCCACAAAGTGTCGCAGCGTGTGAAAGGAGACATAGAATCAGTGATCATTTCAAGATTTTGCAGAGTTTAGTACCTCGTGGTTCTAAAATAGACACTGTTACCATGTTGGAAGAAGCAATTCACTATGACAAGTTCCTCAAGACACAAATTTGGCTTTATCGAACAATGATTAATCTTGTGGGTGATAGTCATAATCATCCAAATTATTATTCTAATCATGAAATGGTGGAATGTAATGACCCTCTTGTTGATCAGAATATACTCATAAATAATAATAATAATAATAATAATAATAATAATAATAATAATAATAATAATAATAATAACAATAACAACAACAACTTGATAGAGTACCAGCTGCAGATGGCTTTCAACAAATTGGGTTTTCGTTTTCAGTTGGAGATCAATTTAGAGGAGAAAAAACTAATATTTATGGTGATGCTTTTATGTATTATTAGATGTTTAAGTTTATTATGTTGTCTTAAGTTTAATTAGAAAATAGTATTAATGTTGTTTTCTCACACACACTGTGTGTGCGCGCGTTAGTTGTAGGTTTTGATTAGATGATTTAAGTATGCTGTGAGGTTTTTCAGTACTACTAATCTATTAATCATGTGACTTTGTGGAAGGGCTTGAAGTTTTTTTTTTACACCTGATATTCGATATCTGCATTGAAGTTTGGCTAAATTTAGATTTGCACCGAGAAGTTCTATATTGGAGGTAAAGTGCTCCATAACAAAGGTGACTTCGTATCAAGGGAGCTCGAATCCGAGAATTCTGATTAAGGATGATGGAATATTTAACACTCCACCACAATCATTGTTGGTGGCTTGAAGTTGGTTAATCTAATGTATAGGAAAAAACTATTAAATTTTATAAGAAAATATTTATACAAATTACATTATTTAAAAAATAAAATGTAAGTTAACCGATTAAATTAAGTGTCAGTAATGTGTATTTTCCTTTGTAGGACAGTACTGTATACTCAGCTCTTTTTTAATTTATATGAAAGTTTTTAATTAGGCACAAAATTTAAGAAAGAACAAAAAATTTTGAAATTTATGATGGTAAAAAAATCTCTCCCGATCCTTGCTATGTGATACTGTTTAACTAGGCATAAAGTTTAAGAAATAAAGAAAAAAATTATTTATGATTTAAAATAAACTTTAGATATCTTTATGGTTATAAATTGTTTTACTATTGATAAAAAGAAAATATAGAGTTAATTTATTTTTTATTATAAAATGACATTGCTTTTCGAATAGATATTTTTTAAAAAAAAAAAGGTGTGACGCATTAGTTTGATGATATCCGTTATAATAAGTATAATACTAGTACAAAGTTGCTTCAAAAATGCTTGCCTGAAAAACCCTAGCCTATCATCATCGACAATGGCCAATCTGGCCGTTGGACAGCCACTGCCGAAGGCTGCTCAACTTGGTAACTTGAATTTAATCACTAATACAAAAAGTTATAATCAGGTGGTTCATACACCATTAACTCTGAAACCCCTTACATACCTGCATGGAGAATCTAGGGTTATATGGGAGGAAAAGGTGATATCACAAATGATTGTGAATGAGGAATTGAAATATGCAGTCGTTGAAAAACTTTCTTACGGATGATTAGATATACAAGAACTACGTAAACTAATTTCAAAACAATGTGGACAAATAGGAGATGTAAATATTGTTCTACTATACAATAGGTATGTTCTTATTAGAGCGTCAAGTTTGAAGGACTGTGTGAATCTATTATCAAAATCATTTTTTCATAGCTTATAGAAATTGAAATTATTCAATGTGAACTTTTAAGTAGAATTCACTTTTTGATCCGGAAGAAGAGACATCAATAGCAGCAGTATAAATCTCACTACCTGCTCTGCTACCAAATTTCTTTGGAAAGAAGACAATATTCTCATTAGCTACTTTAGTGGGAAAACCATCACAAGAGTATATGGTCACATGCAATAAAACAAGACCCAATTGTGCTAGAGTGAAAGTTGAGGTGGATTTCCTAGGTGATTTTACTAAAAGAACCAACATTGAAATCAAAAAGAAGTTAGAAAAAATTGTGCCAAAGTGGATACAAATCCAATATGATTATCTTCCAAAGTATTGCAAAAAACTGCAAATTATATAGACATAATGAGAAGGAGTGCTTTATTCTACATGTTAAGTTGTATCTAAAGGGAGAAGAGCCAAACAAGAAGGGAGAAAACAAGAAAAGTGAAGAAAAAATCAATAAAAGGGAGAGGAGAAATTAAAAAAAGTGGATAACGAGAAGAATAATGACAATAAATTTCATGAACAAAGATGAAGAACTGGGGTGAGAAGAGGTAGACATCACGAGAGAGGTGGGACAATAAAGAGAAGAAATCAAAGGGATAAAAATAATGAGGGTGAAGCTGTTTAAACAAACAACAAGTTTGATACTTTAGAGGACAAAAGTATGAAGGATGATAAAAGAGAAGAGAAACTTGAGGGTGAAGATAAAGAAAAAAGGTCAAATAAGACAAAATAAAGCACTAAAAAAGGGTATAGGAAGCTTTTGGTAAACAGGTTGAGGATCAAGAAAATAGGAAAACAAAATAAATCATTGATATGAATAAGAGTTCATCTAAAGGGCCAACTATCCATAATATTTCAGAAGAGCAAGAAGGTGCTGGAAGAAAATTGATTGATGAAGCAGAAGATATAGTTGATGGACAAAAAGAGCAGAAAGATCAAAAAGATACGGATCAAAAAGATCTATAGGATCACTAACAACAAATTAAAAAAGAAAACTATGAAAATCCAATAGAAGATAGCATAGCAAAACAGTATGAGGAGGTGATTGAGTCAACAAATAATGAATTTACTTCTCAAATTAACATAACATAAGAAAAAAAGAAAAGAATGAAAGAAGATGAAGATGATGATATACTGGAGAACATTGCTGATGTAAGTAAGTAAGGGGGATCTTTCCCATAGGCATGAGAAAACACTAAACAAGGAAAAAAGAAACAACAAAGCAGGACCAGTAAGGAAGACAAGGAGTATCTCTGCTAAACCACTACTGGCTAAGCAATGATCCATAAATTATTATTATGAAATATAAGATCAGTCAATTCTCAAAACTTCTTTTAGAGATTGATTGATTTAAAAAGAAGAAATAGATATGAATGTATAGCTTTTTTAAACCTTTTCAAGGGCCTCAAAATATAGATAGGTATAGAAGAAGACTACGATGAAACATACGGCTTGTAATATGTAAGCAAAAATATGGGTGTTCCACAATCAAGATTGGAATAGAGAAATAATATCTGATAGTTATTAACAGATCACCATTAAATTTTCACATAACATAGTGCAAAAAGTTGTAAGAATAACTGTTGTTTATGCAAGGTGTAATGCCGTTGAGAAACTTGAATTATGGAAAGATATAAAGAAAAATAGTGTAAAACATCATAGATCCATGGATAATTGGAGGCAATTTCAATTTTATATTGGATTCCTCAGAGAAATGGGGTGGTCTTCTTGTCAATTATAATGGAAGTACTGATGTTAATCAATGTGTAAACACTTGTTCCCTCACAAATTTGGAATACTCGGAAAGTAATTACACTTGGTGGAATGAAAGGACAGAGGAGGAATGCATATTGAAAAGATTGCATAGAGTATTTGAAAATCAAAAGTTTGTTAATGAGTTTTCCTCTTCAGAAGTATGACATTTAATTACATAAGGGTCGTATCATGCTCCAATACAATTGATTTACAATACAAATGAAGAAAGGGGAGTTAAACCTTTTAAATTTTTGAATTTCTAGACCAAACATGATTTATTTAAAAAGGTTGTTGAAAATATCTGAAGTATAAAGATACATGGCAGTCCTTTTAAAATAATTCATGAGAAAATTAAAGCGTTAAATAAGGAAATAGTAAGATGGAGCAAGGAAACATATGGGAACATTTTTCAAAAAGCGGCCACTATGTAAGATATTGTTAAAATAAAGGAGATACAGTTGGAGATTAACAACACAGAGGCTAATAAATTGAAATTGAGAAATGCAAAGAACGATTTGACGAAGCTGTATTAAATAAAAGAAGACTATTGAAAATAAAAAATTGAAATGACATGGTTCAAAGATGGTGATAGAAACACCAAGTAAGTTTTTTCACTAATATGTAAAAGAAAAAAGGATAAATTTGAGAATACCAAAGATTAAAAATATTCAAGATATCTTATTGAAAGAATCTCAAGAGATTGTCAAAGAAGCAGTCAATGCTTTTAGTGAGAAATTTAAATAAATAAGTATAGAGATAGATTATTCCATGATTGATTGTTTTCCTGAAATACTCACAGAAGAGTAGAGAAATAAAATGGACAAAACCTTGACGATAGAGGAAGTAATAAATGATGTTTTTCTCATTAAGCAAGGATAGACCTAGTGGTCCTAATGAATTTTCAGGTAAATTCTTTCAAAATTGCTGGAACATTATTGAAAAAGACATGGTCAGAGTGGTAATGATTTTTTTGTGTGGAATGAAGCTACCAAAATACATAACTCATGCTAACTTAATTCTAATACCAAAAAAAGAGTCGATTAAAAGAATGGCAGATCTACGACTAATCAGTCTCAGCACATACATAAATAAGGTCATATCAAAGATCATTCATGAAAGAATTATGGTATATTTGCCAAGCATCATTTCAGAAAATCAAAGTGGATTCATGAAAGGGAAGAGTATAACTGAGAATGTATTGCTAGCATAAGAAATTATTAGAAATATCAATAAAAGTAATAAGCACTATAATTTAGTTATAAAAATAGATATGGCAAAAGTTAATGAAAGGGTTTCTTGAATTTATTTAACAAAAGTGCTTAGGAGAATTGATTTTTCTGAAAGAATGATAGATATGGTATGGATACTAATACCAAACAACTGCATTCAGTACTAGTTAATGGCAATTCTTTTGAATTTTTTCACTCTTTAAGAGGGTTAAAACAGAGAGATTCTTTGTTCCTGACTTTATTTATAATTCAAGCTGAAGTTCTATCTAGAAGTTTAAATAGGCTTAATGAAGACAATGAATTCATAGATTTTAAATTATCAAAGTGGAGTGAGAAGATAAATCATTCTTCATATGCGTATATTGCAATACTCTTTTGCCCAGGACATAAAGGTTCCGTTAAGAAAATGATGAAAGTGTTGCAGAAATATGAAAAAGTTTTTGATCAATTAATCAACCTATCAAAGAATTTTATTTATTTGCATGAGAGGGTACTTGTGGCAAACAAGCAAATATTAAGAAGATTAACTAACATTGCTATATAATTTTTTTTAAACTTATGTTGAATGTCCAATTTTTTATGGTAGATAAAATAAGATTTATTTTGAGCAGACAATCACCAAAGTGAAAAGGAGAATTATGTCATGGCACAGTAAACTATTAACTTACGGGAAAAAATATGTGTTACTATGTAATGTGTTGCAATTAATGCCAATATATATGATGTCTGCCATGAACCCTTCAAAGAGGGTAACTGATCAACTACACAAATTGATGGCAAGATATTTTTTAGGCAAAACAGGTGAATTAAAAGGAAAATATTGAGTTGTGTGGGACGATTTATGTCACCCAAATGAGGAACAACGATCTCAAAGGCACTATTTATAAAATTATGGTGAAATTTCAGAACCTCTACAGGATCTCTATGGAGCCACTTCATGTGGAATAAATACTGTAAGAAGAAGCACCCAATAATTGCTCAAGGTTTTGGAGTCTCACTAGCATGAAAAAAATATATTGTAGATCAGAGAAAATGTTGAGCTAATATATACTGGCAAATCAAAGAAGGAGGAGCTAGTTTCTAGTTTAATAATTGGACAAAGTTAGGTGTTTTATATTTTATGGAGGAACATAATAATGTTGAGGAAGAAATGAAAGTCAAAGATTTTATCACAAAAGATGGGAAATGGAATGTTAACAAGCTTAAAAATTATATCTCTAACTATACAATTGATCACATAGTGAAAAATATCAACCCAAGTATTTTGGGAGATGACAAAAATAAAGCATGGTGGATGACTACTTCTGATGGTACTTTTACTGTCAAAGATACATATGAAATTCTTAGAAAAATGAAAACAAAAAGTGAAGATTGAGGACAGACTTGGAATAATTACTTGCCTACTAAAATATGTTTTTTCTTGTGGAGAGCATGGAAGGGGATAATTGTTACAGATGATAATCTAATAAGGATGAAAATTAACATTGTGTCAAGGTGCTAATATTGTGAGGAATACTATAAGTGTTAAATTATATAGGCTAAACTACGTTAGGTCACAAAAATTATCACCAAAAATAAAAAGAAACTACGTCATGTCATTCTTTTAGCATAATAGGTTAGCCACAAGATCAAATTAGCAATGAAAAAATCATCCCAAGTACTTATCTAAAAGAACAAAGAATTGAGTTAAAATTGGGTATCTAAAGTGTAAAATGAGAGGAAAAAATGAGATATCTGTAGAAGAGCTACAAACTCCAAGCATTTCCTTCTTTAGCTTCATCTCAGATACAACCCAACCACCTGAAAAGAACAGAGTCAGAATAAGTACAAAGAAACAAATGAAGAACAATTGAGAATTATCTTGATATTTTGACAACACTTTTGTGAAAAAGATCATCACAACAACATCGAAAATCACCCAAAGCAGGAGAAGATTGAGCTGGGAGTTGAAGCGGATGACGCTGGGAATATAGTGAAACAAATAGGGGAAATGTGGATGAGAAAGACAAAGGAAAGAGACTATTACATATTTATAGCTAGGTTAGAATTTATAAAGTATGCTTCTTCCATAATATTTTTCAGATTGTATATTATTTTTATGTGTCTTGGGCCAAACCTTTTTTTCTTTGGTTGATTATTAATAAAATGACTGAAAAGCCACAAAAATTTACTTAAAAAAGACACATTAATTTGACGACAAAAGGGGCTAAACTATATAAATGACCCTCATAATGGGTGGCTTATTTTTTTTTATACTCCACAACAAAAGTCCTACAAAATTAATCTTTTTTTTATGTATAGAATAAACACATATTTGTCCTTTCATATCTCAAATATTTCTAAACAACTCGATACTTATTTATCTTTCAACTTCAATTTTTTTCATCTTTTTTAATTTTACTTTGATTTATATTTTTTCTCCTTTCTTTTTCAATTTTTTTTTTGTTTTTCCCCATCCTTACTTTTTTTTCTTTTCTCCATTCAACTTCTTTATTAAAAAAAAAAATTTTTTCTTTTCTTTTTTTAGGAAAAAAATTCTCAACCTTTAGTTTTTCCCATCGTTTACTTTTTTTCCTTTTCTCCTCTAAACTTCTAGATTTTTTCCTTTATCTGGTTTTTATTTTCTTTGATTTTTTTATAATATTTTTCTTTATCTTCTTTCTTTTTCTGCAAATTTTATATATTTCTTTTCTTTTCTTCGATTCCTTACAAACAACTAATTATGCCCCATGAGTAAGAGTTGACACTATCAAATTGTAGCTTGATTTAAGATATGTTCGATAAATCTTGTCTTAGAAGCAAGACTTTGGAATTTCAAACAAGTTACGTTTCAGGGGCTAGAGTTGACACTACCGCATTGCGTTTTGATTCATGAGATATTCTATAACTCTTACCTTAGAGGCAATACTTAGCCTAAGGACTTTCAACAAACAAGTTATGCCCCATGGGCAAGAGTTGACACAATCATGTTATGTCTTGATTTATGAGGTGTTCTGCAACTCTTGCCTTAGAGGCACGACTTATCCCCAAGAATTTTCAAATAATAAGTTACGTACATTGGACAAAGGTCAACTCTACCACATTGTGTTTCTTACTTATGAAATGCTTTATAACTCTTGGCTTAGATGCAAGACTTAGCCCAAAAACCATCAAACAATAAGTTATGCTTCATGGACAAGAGTTGACACTACTACATTATATTTGTATTCATTTATGAGATACTCTATAACTGTAACGGCCCGAAATATCATCCCGAGATGCCACACGATGACTAAGGCTACACGTAGCCTCAAGCTAACCCTTTAAGCCAAAACACTACCCTTGGGTTCCAATACAACAAAATACATGCTATGCTAAGGATATATATATACAAGTACATATCATACCACATCGCACATGGCACGGAATATCGTTAGACTGTACATATATGGATTGTCTATACACAAACCAACCCAACAATACACTAGTCTGACATATCCTCTATATAGCAAAATCAACGAGCCATTGGGACAAACTCCGAACTGACTCAACAGACCAAAGGGATCACAAAACAACAACACCAAAAATAGCAACTTGGTCCTCGAACCATGAGGACTCACCACTGAAGGAACGTACATGCGGCACTCGGATATCACTGTCGCGGCTGCGGCTGAGTACCTGAACCTACATCATGGTAAGAATGTAGCCCATAGAGAAATATGTAGTTCAGCACAAGATACGTACTGAGTATGTGGAGGCGCATGCAACATATAAATAATATCATAAATTTCATAAAAACATACATACGGACCATAATGACACACCTGGCTTGAGTGACATTAAATCATGCAACTCATAACATCTTAGATAGAAAATGTAGGAGAAAACCCTCATAAATTATTATAGATCATCATAGGCAACTTGACTTACCACATCAAAACTCGGAGTGACTCAGTATTTCAATAAACATGACTCTTATGGACAGGGGAGTTTCCTATAACCGACAACCCCACGTGAGCTACGTGGAATACCAACGTTTGATACCCCTGTTGGCGAGAGTGTCATACTATTTGCCAGGGAGTACGACCTTAAAACTGCAATAATCATAATCGGGCTCTCTGGCCAATAATATCATCATCAAACTATCCTACGGTGGCACATAGGATCGGGGAAATACCAAATTTCTCTCTCAGTGCTAAGTACTACTCCCCGACAAGCTCAGAACGCGTTAGGAAATCCACCATCACATTACAAGGGTCTATCATAAAGACCAAATCAAATCTCTTTCTCATTTATCAAATCATATCAATTTGTGGATTCCTAAGTCAACACATTTTAGCTCAAAATATTTTAATCTTCCTCAACATCAACAAGGTATCAATGCATTGGACCATAACCGACTCGACATTGGGAAAAGAATATGAAGACTCAATACATAATATTTTCAACAATTTAACTCATCAAAACCATCCGAAGAATACCAAGACTCATTGCAACTTCAATATCAACATTTCTCAATTTGCCATCCAACTCTCATTTAAAGGTACTTGAGACATCAACCCATAGTAGGGATATAGAATTTCCAATATGAATTATAAATTCATAATAAGGAAATAGTGGAATGATAGTATAAATCAAGGCTTAACAAATTAAATCATCATACTTTCATAATCAAATACTTTTTGGACATAATTCCATCTCAACATCATACACATATCGGATGACATAATCCCATAGCTCATGGACAATAATATAAGATATAAAACCATATTTCCAATTCATTGTAAAACATGTAAAATCTCATGTCAATATAATTCAACAAAAATACCGGGCACAAGATTGGAAGGATAATCTTGTTCAAAGCTCCACATACCTAAAAATGAAAGACGAATATGAACTTCCGACTCTGGAACTTTATTCACGAAAATAAAGGGTGCTTCTCGAAGCCCATAACATGATCAACTCGAATCCCAAATCAATTTGAAATTTCTACGGTTTAATCAAGAGACATAGAAGGATGAAATTTGGAGTAGTAGGATTGTGGTTTGAGCCTTTGGAAATTTTGGAGAAAAATGAGCTATTGAATGCTCTTAATGGACTTAAATCCATGATTTACCCGGATGGATTAGAGTGAAAATGACCAAAATACCCTTAAAAATTAAATAATGTCAAATCTGTCCTTTGGTAGACTATTTTGATAGGCAGAAGTAGATTGACCATAACTTTTTTCTCCGATGGCCAAATTGGATGAAATCAATTTCATTGGAAAAAGGACTTTCATAGATTTCTGTTGATATATAGTAGCTCAATCAGATCATTATGTACAAGGAGTTATGATCGTTTTGAGTTAACCCTAAAATTTGCTTGGCCTCAGTATTTTTTTCCTGCACATTTACTGTTCACCACTATTCACAGTTAGATCGGAATGATCATAACTCATCGCTCGAGTACCTATTTTGGATGATCCACATATTGTTGGATAGCTTATTCGATGCTCTACATGATGACGGGTTGCATATTCAGAAATTCCATACAGAAAAATTATTAATCACGATAAAGAACATAATTCAACACATTTTCGTCTGAGATCTTAACGAAAAAAAATTTCGGGGCATCACATCATCTCCCCCTTGGAAACATTCTTCCTCGAATATTGATAGGTAGGTCAAGAATACTATGAAAATAAGTATATAGAGAAAAATCATCTTGCCCAAGCATATATTCCATTCTAGATTTTTTTGGACATCGTAGAAAACATACAAGCCAAGATAAACATAGCAATAAGGATTAAATCA
>NC_061119.1:66242580-66249213 GCF_002878395.1 Capsicum annuum | reverse complement strand
TATCTTATGCTGACCCACATATTTCTCTATGGGATACATTCTTACCATGATGTAGGTTCAGGTACTCAGCTGCAGCCATGACAGTGATATTCGAGTGCCACATCTACACTCCTTCTGTGATGAGTCCTTATAATTGGAGGACCAAGTTGCTAGTTTTGGTGCTGTTGTTTTGTGAACCCTTTGGTCTGTTGATTCAGTTTGGGGTTTGTCCCAATGGCTCATTGATTTTGCTATATAGAGGCTATGTCAGACTAGTGTATTATTGGGTTGGTTTGTGTATAGACATTCCATATATGCAGTCTAATGATATTCCGTGTCATGTTCGATGTGATATGATATGTACTTATACATATATCCTTAGCGTAGCGTGTTTGTTGTTGTGTTGGAACCTAAGGGTAATGTTTTGTCTTAAAGGGTTAGCTTGAGGCTACGTGTAGCCTTGGGCATCGTATGGCATCTCGATATGATATTTTGGGGTGTTACGAACTTGGTATCAGAGCCTAAGGTTGTGAAGAGTCCTAGGGAGTTTGACAAGCCGCTTTACGTAGAGTCTTGAGCATCGGTATGTAGCACACCACATCTATGATTAAGAGGCTGTGGGGCGTTCTAGGAAAAATCATTTCTTTATTTCTACAAGAGTCTATCATGCTTACAATTGTTTTCTTCTGCTATTAATTCGTGCATTCTTATGATAGAAAATGCCTCCACGTCGAGCTCGTGAAAATAACAACCAACCTCAACCCGTTGATCCGTTACATAAGACGGATCCATGCTGAATTTCGAGCAGCTTTTTAGATGCTAGCCCAAGCAGTTACCGCCAATACTCAGGCTAACACTCTATCTCCACAGGAAAATAATTCGGCAGCAGCACGAGTTTATAACTTTATGCGGATGAATCCGCTAGAGTTTTAAGGGTCGAGAGTAGGTGAGGACCCGCAGATCTGTGTTGATGAAATGAAAAAAATTACACAGATTATGCACGTGACCAAGGAAGAAAGTGTAGAGCTGGCTTCTTATCGGTTGAACGATGTTGCCTATGACTAGTTACAGATGTGGATAAGGGTAGAGAGAAAGATACTACTATGGTGACTTGGTAATTGTTCCAAGATGCAAAGATACTGCTATGGTGACTTGGCAATTATTCCAAGATGCTTTCTTGGATAGATTATTTCCTCTTGAGTTATGGGAAGCTAAGATAGAGGAGTTTATGAATTTGAGACAAGGCTCCATGTTGGTTATGGAGTATTGTTTTGAGTTTAATCAACTATTGAAGTACGCTCCCAATATGATGGCTGACTCGAGGACTAGTATGAGCAAGATTCTAATTATGTATCGAGTTATATGGTGAAAGAATGTAGATCTACTATAATTAATAAGGATATTGATCTTCCTAGGCTAATGATTCACGCCCAACAGATTGAGTCAGGCAAGATAAAGAAAAGAGAAAGAGTAAGAGGAATTAAGAGAGTCAGATCAGAGCAACAGGGGTCTGGTCAGACTAGATTCTCTGGAGGGAGTCACCCTCAGTTTCAGAGACGTCCATTTATACCTGCGCCTTCCTAAGCTAGTGCTCCCATATATTGGGATAGGCAGGAGCTCGGGAATAGGTCGGTACCTTCCAGGTCTCAGGACAGTGTAAGCAACTAGCCTCATCCTCCTTCGTGTGCTAAGTGTGGTAAAGACCATTTTGGGGATTGTTATATAGGGCAGCGGGGCTGTTTTAGTTGTGGCAAGTTGGGCTACATACTTAGAGACTGCCCGTATGCCAGACAGTGGAGTCGTGATGCCTGTCCCTAGAGTCAGGCTACCAGTGCCCCGCCTCCCACAGCCGGTCCAATTCCTCCTCAGGGTGCTTCATCTATTACTAATGGCGGTCAATGCCAGAATTATTTCTAAGCTATACCACCTTGTCAGAAGAAGGAGGACTCTCCTAATATTATCACTAGTATGCTCCGTGTTTCCTATTTTGATGTCTATGTGTTGATGGACCCTGGTTTGAGTTTTTCTTATGTGACACCTCTGGTTGCTATAAATTTTGAAACGGATCCTGAACTAATTTTTGAGCCTATTTTGGTTTCTACTCTGATAGGAGAGTCTGTCATTGCTAAGCGGGTGTATAAGAAATATCCTATTACTATCTTTCATCGGGTTATGTATGCTAATTTGATTGAGCTAGATATTGTTGACTTTGATATCATTCTGGGTATGGATTCGCTTCACTCATGCTATGCGTCTATTGATTGTCGTGCCCGTGTGGTCAAATTTCAGTTTCCTGATGAATCTATCCTCGAATGGTCGAAAAGTTTTGTGATTCCTAAGGGTCATTTCACATCCTATATCAAATCTAGAGAGTTGATTTCCAAGGGTTGCATCCACCATTTGGTTCGGGTTAAAGACACTAAGTCTGAAACCCCGACCATTCAGTCAATAAGTATTGTTAATGAGTTTCTTGATATTTTTCCAGAAGATCTCCCTGGAGTATCTCTTGATAAAGAGATAGAGTTTGAGATTGACCTTCTTCCCGATACTCAGCCTATTTCCATTCCTCCATATTACATGGCTCCCGTGGAACTTAAAGAGTTGAAGAAGCAATTGAAAGATCTTTTAGACAAAAGCTTTATCAGACCTAGTGTGTCCCCGTGGGGTGCACCTGTCGTGTTTGTGCGTAAGAAAGATGGTTCTTTGCAAATATGTATTGATTACCAGTAGCTTAATAGGGTTACTATCAAGAATATATATATGCTTTCTTGAATTGATGATTTATTTGATCAATTACAAGGTGCGAGCTACTTTTCAAAGATAGACCTCAAATTCGGTTATCACCAACTTAAGGTTAGGGAATGTGATGTCCCTAAGACAGCTTTCCGAACCCATTATGATCATTTTGAATTTCCAATGATGTCTTTCGGGTTAACTAATGCTCCAGTGGCTTTCATGGATCTTATGAACCATGTATTCCGGCCATATCTGGATTTATTTGTAAGAGTGTTCCTTGATGATATTCTTATTTACTCTCGAAGTGAGGGTGATCATGCGGATCATCTTCGAATCGTGTTGGAAACTCTTCGAACTCATCATTTATATGCTAAGTTCAGTAAGTGTGAGTTCTGGTTGAACTCTATAGCCTTCTTGGGTCATGTTGTTTCTTCCGAAGGTATTAGAGTTGATCCTCAAAAGATAAAGGCTATAAGGAGTTGGCCTAGACCTATTTCTCCTTCTGATATCCAAAATTTCATGGGTCTAGCTGGTTATTATCATTTTTTTTGAAGGGTTTTTATCTATTGCGTCTCCTATGACCCATATGAACCAAAAGAAAGTGAAGTTCCTGTGGTCCAAATCTTGCGAGAAGAGTTTTCAGGAGTTGAAGACGAGACTCACTTCATCCCCTATGTTGACTTTGCCTGACGGTGTTGATGGTTTTGTGGTGTATTACTATGCTTCCAGAGTCGATTTAGGTTGTGTATTGATGCAAAAGGGCATTATTGCTTATGCTTCCAGGCAGCTAAAGCCTCACGAGAAGAACTATCCTACCCATGACCGTGAATTAGCTGCCGTGGTTTTTGCTTTGAAAATCTGGAGACATTATTTGTATGGTGTCCATGTCAATGTCTTCACGGAATATAAGAGCTTGCAGTATTTATTCACCCAAAAGGAGTTGAATCTTATGCAGAGACAATGGTTAGAACTATTGAAAAATTATGATCTGAGCATGCTATATCATTCGAGCAAGGCCAATATAGTAGCAGATGCCCTTAGTCAGAAGTCCATGGGTAGCATAGCACATGTGGAGACTGGTGAGAAGGAGTTGGCCCGTGAGGTACATCATTTGGCTAGATTGGAGGTTAGGTCATTTGGTGATGCGAAGGGTAGTATAGGAGTGCAAAGCGGTTCCGAATCTTCCTTAGTTTCAGAAGTGAAGGAGAAATAAGACAGGGATCCTACCATGGTTAGGTTAAAAGAGTCAGTTAAAGACCAAAAGGTGGAGGCTTTCTCCCAAGGGGGAGATGGCATTTTGAGACTCCGAGAAAGACTATGTATTCCTGATGTTGATAACTTGAAGTAGAAGATTATGGTGGAAGCGCATGGTACGCAATAATCCATCCATCCTGGTGCTACCAAGATGTACCATGATTTACGGAAAATCTATTGGTGGAACGGTATGAAGAATAATATAGCACAATTTGTGGCAAAGTGTTCCACGTGTAAACAGGTAAAAACAGAGAATCAAAGACCCAGTGGCGTGATACAAAAGTTTAGCATTCCTACTTGAAAGTGGGAAGAAGTGAATATGGACTTCATAGTTAGTTTTCTTCCTTCTCATCGCCATCATGATTCAATTTGGGTTGTCGTAGATTGGCAGACGAAATCAGCTCATTTCTTTCCTGTGCATTCATCGATATAGCTGAAGATTATGCTAGAATATATATTTGGGAACTCGTCAGACTTTATGGAATCCCTTTGGCTATTATTTCTGACAAAGGTACTCAGTTTACCTCTCAGTTTTGGAAATCTTTCCAGAAGGGTCTCGGTACCCAAATTCATTTAAGTTCTGCTTTCCATCCGCAAATAGATGGTCAGGCTGAGCGGACCATTCAGACTTTAGAAGATATTTTGAGGGCTTGTGTGCTTGATTTTAAAGGTAGTTGGGATGAACACTTAGCATTAATCGAGTTTGCTTATAATAATAGTTTTCATGCTACTATTGGAATGACCCCGTTTGAAGCTTCGTATGGTAGAAGGTGTAGATCACCCATTGGTTGGTTTGAAGTTGGTGAGGCTGCCGCGACTGGACTGGATGCAGTGTTCGAGGCCATAGATAAGGTTAAGTTAATTCGAGAAAGGTTGAAAACCACCCAAATTCATCAAAAATCATACGCAGATGTAAGGAGGAAAGACCTTGAATTTGATGTTGGTGATTTAGTGTACTTGAAAGTTTCACCCATGAAAAGGTTGAAGAGATTTGGGAAGAAAGGGAAACTAAGTCCCCGTTACATTGGTCCCTATAAGATTATGGATCACATTGGGAAGGTAGCGTATAAGGTTGAATTGCCCGCGGAATTATCTAACGTCCATCTAGTTTTCCATGTTTCTATGCTTAAGAAGTCTATTGGTGATTCTGTTGTGATTGATCCTTCCGAAAGCTCGGGTATTCAAGATAGTCTTTCATATGAAGAGATTTCGGTTGAGGTTTTTGACCTTCAAGTTCGTAGGCTAAGAAACAAGGAAGTTCCTTTGGTTAAAGTACTTTGGCAAAATCAATCCGTGGAGAGTGCTACTTGGGAAGCCGAAGCGGATATGCGCGCCAAATATCCCCACCCCTTTCCTACGAATCCTGAGCATGTCAAAGGTATCGTTCTCTTTTTATTTAATCCTTGTTGCTATGTTTATCTTGGCTTGTATGTTTTCTACGATGTCCAAAAAAATCTAGAATGGAATATATGCTTGGGCAAGATGATTTTTCTCTATATACTTATTTTCATAGTATTCTTGACCTACCTATCAATATTCGAGGAAGAATGTTTCCAAGGGGGAGATGATGTGATGCCCCAAATTTTTTTTCGTTAAGATCTTAGATGAAAATGTGTTGAATTATGTTCTTTATCGTGATTAATAATTTTTCCGTATGGAATTTCTGGATATGCAACCCGTTATCATGTAGAGCATCGAATAAGCTATCCAATAATATGTGGATCATCCAAAATAGGTACTCGAGCGATGAGTTATGATCATTCCGATCTAACTGTGAATAGTGGTGAACAGTAAATGTGCAGAAAAAAATACTGAGGCCAAGCAAATTTTAGGGTCAACTCCAAACGATCATAACTCCTTGTACATAATGATCTGATTGAGCTACTATATATCAATAGAAATCTCTAAAAGTCCTCTTTCCAATGAAATTGATTTCATCCAATTTTGCCATTGGAGAAAAAGTTATGGTCGATCTACTTCAGCCTATCAAAATAGTCTATCGAAGGACAGATTTGACATTATTTGATTTTTAAGGGTATTTTGGTCATTTTCACTCTAATCCATCCGGGTAAATCATGGATTTAAGTCCATTAAGAGCATTCAATAGCTCATTTTTCTCCAAAATTTCCTAAGGCTCAAACCCCAACCCTACTACTCCAAATTTCATCCTTCTATGTCTCTTGATTAAATCGTAGAAATTTTAAATTGATTTGGGATTCGAGTTGATCATGTTATGGGCTTCGAGAAGCACCCTTTATTTTTGTGAATAAAGTTCCAGAGTCGGAAGTTCATATTCGTCTTTCATTTTTAGGTATGTGGAGCTTTGAACAAGATTATCCTTCCAATCTTGTGCTCGGTATTTTTGTTGAATTACATTGACATGAGATTTTACATGTTTTACCAGGAATTGGAAATATCATTTTATATCTTATATTATTGTCCATGAGCTATGGGATTATGTCATCCGATATGTGTATGATGTTGGGATGGAATTATGTCCAAAAAGTATTTGATTATGAAAGTATGATGATTTAATTTGTTAAGCCTTGATTTATACTATCATTCCACTATTTCCTTATTATGAATATATAATTGATATTGGAAATTCTATATCCCTACTATGGGTTGATGTCTCAAGTACCTTTAAATGAGAGTTGGATGGCA
>NC_061119.1:66239787-66242480 GCF_002878395.1 Capsicum annuum | reverse complement strand
GTATTTTTGTTGAATTACATTGACATGAGATTTTACATGTTTTACCAGGAATTGGAAATATCATTTTATATCTTATATTATTGTCCATGAGCTATGGGATTATGTCATCCGATATGTGTATGATGTTGGGATGGAATTATGTCCAAAAAGTATTTGATTATGAAAGTATGATGATTTAATTTGTTAAGCCTTGATTTATACTATCATTCCACTATTTCCTTATTATGAATTTATAATTGATATTGGAAATTCTATATCCCTACTATGGGTTGATGTCTCAAGTACCTTTAAATGAGAGTTGGATGGCAAATTGAGAAATGTTGATATTGAAGTTGCAATGAGTCTTGGTATTCTTCCGATGGTTTTGATGAGTTAAATTATTGAAAATATTATGTATTGGGTCTTCATATCCTTGTCCCAATGTCGAGTCGGTTATGGTTCAATGCATTGATACCTTGTTGATGTTGAGGAAGATTAAAATATTTTGAGCTAAAATGTGTTGACTTAGGAATCCACAAATTGATATGATTTGATAAATGAGAAAAAGATTTAATTTGGTCTTTATGATAGACCCTTGTAATGTGGTGGTGGATTTCCTAACGCGTTCTGAGCTTGTTGGAGAGTAGTACTTAGCACTGAGAGAGAAATTTGGTATTTCCTCGAACCTATGTGCCACCGTAGGATAGTTTGATGATGATATTATTAGCCAGAGAGCCCGATTATGATTATTGCAGTTTTAAGGTCGTACTCCCTGGCAAAGAGTATGACACTCTCGCCAACAGAGGTATCAAATGTTGGTATTCCACGTATCTCACATAGGGTTGTCGGTTACAGGAAAATCCCCTGTCCATAAGAGTCATGTTTATTGAAATACCGAGTCACTCCGAGTTTTGATGTGGTAAGTCAAGTTGCCTATGATGATCAATAATAATTTATGAGGTTTTTCTCCTACATTTTCTATCTAAGATGTTTTGAGTTTCATGATTCAATGTCACTCAAGCCAGGTGTGTCATTATGGTCTACATGTATGTTTTTACGAAATTTATGATATTATTTATATGTTGCATGCGCCTCCATATGCTTAGTACGTATATTGTACTGAACCACATATTTCTCTATGGGCTACATTCTTACCATGATGTAGGTTCAGGTACTCAGCCGCAGCCGCGACAGTGATGTCCGAGTGCCGCATGTACATTCCTTCAGTGGTGAGTCCTCATGGTTCGAGGACCAAGTTGCTATTTTTGGTGCTGTTGTTTTGTGATCCCTTTGGTCTGTTGAGTCAGTTGGGAGTTTGTCCCAATGGCTCGTTCATTTTGCTATATAGAGGCTATGTCAGACGAGTGTATTGTTGGGTTGGTTTATGTATAGACATTCCATATATGTACAGTCTAACGATATTCTGTGCCATGTGCGATGTGGTATGAGATGTACTTGTATATATATATATCCTTAGCGTAGCGTGTATTTTGTTGTGTTGGAACCCAAGGGTAGTGTTTTGGCTTAAAGGGTTAGCTTGAGGCTACGTGTAGCCTTAGTCATCGTGTGGCATCTCGGGATGATATTTCGGGGCGTTACAGTTATAGAGTATCTCATAAATGAATACAAATATAATGTAGTAGTGTCAACTCTTGTCCATGGAGCATAACTTATTGTTTGATGGTTCTTGGGCTAAGTCTGGCATCTACGCCAAGAGTTATAAAGCATTTCATAAGTAAGAAACACAATGTGGTAGAGTTGACCTTTGTCCAATGTACGTAACTTATTATTTGAAAATTCTTGGGGATAAGTCGTGCCTCTAAGGCAAGAGTTGCAGAACACCTCATAAATCAAGACATAACATGATTGTGTCAACTCTTGCCCATGGGGCATAACTTGTTTGTTGAAAGTCCTTAGGCTAAGTATTGCCTCTAATGTAAGAGTTATAGAATATCTCATGAATCAAAATGCAATGCGGTAGTGTCAACTCTAGCCCCTGAAACGTAACTTGTTTGAAATTCCAAAGTCTTGCTTCTAAGACAAGATTTATCGAACATATCATGAATCAAGCTACAATGTGATAGTGTCAACTCTTACTCATGGGGCAAAATTAGTTGTTTGTAAGGAATCGAAGAAAAGAAAAGAAATATATAAAAGTTGCAGAAAAAGAAAGAAGATAAAGAAAAATATTATAAAAAAATCAAAGAAAATAAAAACCAGATAAAGGAAAAAATCTAGAAGTTTAGAGGAGAAAAGGAAAAAAAGTTAATGCTGGGAAAAACTAAAGGTTGAGAATTTTTTTCCTAAAAAAGGGAAAGAAAAATATTTTTTTTAATAAAGAAGTTGAATGGAGAAAAGAAAAAAAAGTAAGGATGGGGAAAAACTAAAAAAAATTGAAAAAGAATGGAGAAAAAATATAAATCAAAGTAAAATGAAAAAAGATGAAAAAAATTGAAGTTGAAAGATAAATAAGTATCGAGTTGTTTAGAAATATTTGAGATATGAAAGGACAAATATGTATTTATTCTATACATAAAAAAAAGATTAATTTTGTAGGACTTATGTTGTGGAGGATAAAAAAAAATAAGCCACCCATTATGAGGGTCATTTATATAGTTTAGCCCCTTTTGTCGTCAAATTAATGTGTCTTTTTTAAGTAAATTTTTTTGGCTTTTCAGTCATTTTATTAATAATCAACCAAAGAAAAAAAGGTT
>NC_061119.1:66136130-66236787 GCF_002878395.1 Capsicum annuum | reverse complement strand
TAACCGACTTGACATTGGGACAAGGATATGAAGACTCAATACATAATATTTTTAAAAATTTAACTCATCAAAACCATCCGAAAAATACCAAGACTCATTACAACTTCAATATCAACATTTCACAATTTGCCATCCAACTCTCATTTAAAGGTACTTGACACATCATCCCATAGTAGGGATATAGAACTTCTAATATCAATTATAAATTCATAATAAGGAAATAGTGAAATGATAGCATAAATCAAGGCTTACCAAATTAAATCATCATACCCTCATAATCAAATACTTTTTGGACATAATTCCATCTCAACATCATACACATATCGGATGACATAATCCCATAGCTCATGGATAATAATATAAGATATAAAACCATATTTCCAATTCATGGTAAAATGTGTAAAATCTCATGTCAATGTAATTCAACAAAAATACCGGGCACAAAATCGAAAGGATAATCTTGTTCAAAGCCCCACATACCTAAAAATAGAAGATGAATATGAACTTTCGACTCTGGAACTTTATTCACAAAAATAAAGGGTGCTTCTCGAAGCCCTTAACATGACAACTCGAATCCCAAATCAATTTGAAATTTCTACGATTCAATCAAGAGACATAGAATGATGAAATTATAAGTAGTAGGGTTTGAGCCTTAGGAAAATTTGGAGAAAAATGAGCTATTGAATGCTCTTAATGGACTTAAATCCATGGTTTACCCTAATGGATTGGAGTGGAAAATGACCAAAATACCCTTAAAAATCAAATAATGTCAAATCTGTCCTTTGGTGGATTGTTTTGATAGGCTGAAGTAGATCGACCATAACTTTTCGCTCCGATGACCAAATTGGATAAAAACAATTTCATTGGAAAGAGGACTTCTAGAGCTTTCTGTTGATATATATTAGCTCACCCATATCATTATGTACAAGGAGTTATGATCATTTGAAGTTGACCCTAAAATTTGCCTGGCCTCAGTATTTTTTTCCTGCACATTTACTGTTAACCACTATTCACGATTAGATCAGAATGATCATAACTCATCGCTCGAGTGTCGATTTTGGATGATCCATATATCGTTGGAAATATTATTCGATGCCCTACGCGATGACGGATCGCATATCCAGAAATTCCACATAGAAAAATTATTAATCATGATAAAGAACAAAATTCAATATATTTTCGTCCGAGATCTTAACGAAAATTTTTTTTGGGGCATCACAATAAATCTTCACTTAGAGGTAAGACTTTAATCAAGGTCTTTCAAGAAACAAGTTACGCCCTATGGGCAAGTGTTAAACACTACCACATTATGTTTTGATTTATGAGATGGTCTATAACTCTTACCTTAGAGGCAAGACTTAACCCAAGGTCTTTCAAACAACAAGTTATACCTCATGGATAAGAGTTAACACTACCCATTATGTTTTAATTTATGAGATGTTCTATAACTCTTGACTTAGAGGTAAGACTTAGCCCAAGGACTTTTAAACATCCAGTTATACCCCCTGGGCAAGAGTTGACACCATCACATTGTGTCTTAATTTATGAGATTTTTTATAAATCAAGGGCATTCAAACAACAAGTTATTCCCCATGGGCAAGAGTTGACACTACCACATTATGTTTTTATTTATGAGATGTTCTATAACTCTTGCCTTAGAGGAACGACTTAGTCCAAGGACTTCCAAACACAAGTCACGCCCCATGGGTAAGAGTTGACATTACCATATTGTGTCTTGATTTATGAGATGTTTTATAACTCTTGCCTAAGAGGGAAGACTTAGCTCATAAGTTATGCCTCATGGACAAGAGTTGACACTATCACATTGTGTTTTGATTTATGATATGTTCTATCTCTCATCTCTAAGACAAGACTTAGCTTAAGAACCTCTCCAAAAATAAGCTACGCCCAATTGGAAAGTGTTGACACTACAATTCACAATAAATTTTTGTAGTGCTGAAAATTAAATGCAAGAAAAAATATATAAAATAAAAATAAAAATTTTATTTAAATGAATCTTGTGAGTAAAATTCTATTATTCTCTTGATTCTTCTCTCCTAATATTTTTTGTGATTCGAGGGCCTTCCGTGACGTATTTCTTGAATTCTTCTCTCCTAAGCTTTTCCATGATTTAAGGGCTTTTTATAGAATAATTCTTGAACGTTAAGATTATTTAAGCCTCTTAGAAATGCATTTGGATCTCCTAAAATTATCGGAAAGCACTTCATCTTATCGAGTTGATCTTTGGGCATAACTCTGGTAGTCAATTCTTTGACGAGTTATGTACTCAATTTAGAAGTTTTCTCTAATA
Organism: Capsicum annuum; assembly: GCF_002878395.1. Classification (NCBI taxonomy): domain Eukaryota; kingdom Viridiplantae; phylum Streptophyta; class Magnoliopsida; order Solanales; family Solanaceae; genus Capsicum; species Capsicum annuum. The sequence goes on along the minus strand of NC_061119.1, from coordinate 66,234,476 downwards.
CTTGCCCAATGACCTCAAAAAATTATGCAACCCTCTTATTTATAGTTTTAGGGGGTAGGTAGTCCAAATGTAAATAACTTCTTCGACCTCTTTTGATTGATCCATTTAGTTTTCTAGCTTATCACGAATATTGTGTGATAAGGTTGCTTGTGATTGACAATAAATATATCATTTAAGAAACTTCGCGATGTTTCATTGGCTATTGAACTTGACTTGGATTGCCACATTCTTGAATGTGTGGCCTCATCTTATTGGTCTTTAATTTGACAGGGAAGCCACATCACTTGACACATGGCATGAGTTTGGGCTTCAAGGTAAGATGGACCTTGAATAGGAATAAAATTAGCTTAATATTGTTACAACCCAAAATAATTTTAGACCCAATAAAATATGGGTCAACTTCAAATTTTATATGAATTTGATCCAATAAATTTTATGTGTCTAAAAATTCCCCCTACTTTATGGCTCATCGAGGTATTTGATAATTTGGACCTTTAAAGACGAGATTTAAAGTATTCGTAGAGCTTTTTGTGTGCGCGCGCATATGTGCGCATCAGTTAATCCTGACAAAATATTTGAATTTGACAAGAACAAAATATAGTAGAACTCTTCAACTGTGTCTCAATTTCCTCATTGACATGCTAAACTCAACTAATTAATACCCACCGGAGACTTTTTTTTTTTGCAAAACTTGAGCATTTGTTCAAAATTCAACTTCTCAAAGTCATGATAGACTGGGTAGAATAACATGAATCCCTTCATTAGGAGTGTAAATTTTATTTAAAACTAAGTATATCCAAACCAATAGGATCCATGCATTAATCTTATATCAAATTTTAATAGGTTATTAATGATGTTATCCCACTTCATAAAGGTTTAGGAATTTAACTTATTTTGGATACTTGGACATTCCCAATCCTTCTTGAAGACAACTTATTCAGAAAATTTCTTTTCAAAATCAAACTAAACCCTTCTGAGTCTATAAAAGGAAATCACTATCTCATTAAGTCATTGTAATTCAGCTTGAGCCATAATACAGCATGCATTCTTCTCCATTTTTTTGCTCTCTTTCACAATTGAGTTTTCAGGCAGCTTGGGATGCCTGTGAAAAAATTTATAGCGCATCGTGGGGGGGGGGGGGTATAATTCATGAACGGCTTGCAGTGTTGAAAAGTAGACTCGTGAGGCTATGTTCTATGCAAAAATTATGCTTATATTCTTTCCAGATCTTCCCTGGTATTCTTTCGAAATCAGACTTCCAATTATGTTTCGTCAGCCTCAGAAAAATTCTTATATCTTGACTTAGAAACATCAAAATCAGGAGCAATTTTTTTTGTTGGAAACTATAGTCATAGATCTATGTCTCACACAAGAATCATAAATATATTGCAACTGAATCATCCCAGATATTAACCCAAAGTCGGTCTTCTAATCTTAATTCGCTAGTTTTATTAGTTTTGCGTAGCGTCATGATAAATTTCGTATCTCGATGTGGGAGAATCAGAATTAGGTACGGTTTTTTGCATTGGAAAGTAGATTAATAGAGATACTTATCACATGGAAATCACAATCAGACTACACCTGAATCATTCCAATTATTTCTTCAAAGTTAGTCTTCAAATCTTGGTTTGCCAATTGTATCAGCATTGCCCAGCGTCATGAAAAATTTTGTATCTCAATGTAGGATCCTCGAAATCAGGTGTAGTTTTTTTCTTTAGAAAGTATACTTATAGATATAAGTCACAAAGAAAAACCACCATCAGAAAACCTTTATATTTCTCATGTATGTTTTTGAATTTATGGACTAAATCTTGCAATACTCTTTTTTCTATTAACATATTTACCCTTTAATTTAATTTCTTTGCCAAGTTTTTGAAAGAGTATGAATTACTTAGAAGATTCATTATATGTCCATAATGCTTCCTTGGAACCACTCATCTCTAATTTGTGATATTGGTGAGAGTCTGTTTGAAGCACTCATCTTCCTAGAGATCTCAGTGTGCGGCTTCATAGAGCAGCTCTTTTCATAGTATTTGGATTTTTTTCGCATGGTGTCAACCTCTTATAGGAACTTGGAAAATAATTGCATTAAGAATAATTTTTTAGCTTGATTGAAGAATACAGAAAATATTTCTACAGAGCTTATGATGGGACAACATTGTACAGATTAAAGCATGTTCATGGCATAGCCAAAGTCCTTCTCTTTTGGAGTTATATTTGCTTCTCAAGTTCAAGTTATAGCCTACACTTATGCTTTGTATATTATTTTTCACAGGAATAGATTCTTGCCACTGAACTTAAGTTTTATATTGTTGGCATTGACCCAAAAGCTTAGTACATTTAGTCGTGGTTCTAATTTTTTCTTTCTTGTTGTGTTTTAGGTTTATGAGAAAACACAAACAATCTTGATATTAAAAATGTGATCCACCAAATGTACATATCATTGATGTTGATCCTTTAGTGCATAACTTCCATACTACTTGGCTAAAGAGACTTGGAGCTATGAGATTTCATCTTAAGCAAGCATATAGCCCATGTTATGATCCTTGCGACTTAGGGAGAAAGACTCTTGGAATTACTACATTCAATCCTTTTGAGAGCAAGCATGTGCCGCAACTCACATTTGATTTTGGGAGATCATATTCCAACTTGTGCATCTAACACTTGTGGCTATGCAAGAAATGAGTTTTGAGTTTCTATATTCCATCCTAAGTGGGCGAGTACGTGGTACATCTCATCCATGAGGCTTGGTGACAAAAAGCTTCGAGTCACAGCATTTCCTCCTTTTTTATATTTTTTAACCATATGACTGAACTTAGGGTAAAAAGATATTCTAAGCTTTCTACGTACCTCGGATAAAAGGATTAATTCGTAGTTTAGGATATTGAATTAATTTTTTTTCGTTTTCTTTTTTTTTATAATTTTTGGAGAGTCTTTCACAGTTTAGAATCATACGGTCCAGAAGTTATTTGACTTATAGTTTAAGCTTATGCATCAAGGAGTACTCTGGGGAATAATTTTGATAATGTAAATTTCCTTCCTACCTTTTATAATAAAGTATAGTTGCACTTCTGTTTGGTATTTATTGCCCCCTTTGGTTGAAGTAGATTTGCACTTGATCTTGTGTCGACTTTTAAAAGTTGGAGTTTAGAAGTTCTTTGATATTTTTCATTTTGCGAGCGATCAATGTCCAAGTGTCACCCTTCTTGCTATTGGAGAAGTTATTTGACATTGACTTACTTGTTGTTTTCTTTAGGGAGGAACCTCAATTGGGTCAAAGCTCCCAAATTATAGCATGATGATTCTTTCACCTTTTAGTGATGCCACAAAGCACACGAGTTGAAGTACTTTTGAAATTGAACCTTTTTATGGTCCAATTTAGCGCTAACATAATTTCCATCAACTATATAGCCATTATCAATTATGATCTTTCCTTCTTGCATTAACATCATGATCTTTTTCTTTAGGATGAAGCATTCTGTGGTGTGATGACTAACAATGTGGTGAAATTTGTAGTATTTAGAATTATCAACTTTGTTAGATTCTTCAGGTCGCTTTGACATAGGGAGTTTAATGACTTTTTTAGCTAGCAACTCATCACGAATTGCAGGAACATCAAATTTTGGAAAAGGATATACCCTTGCTTGTAACTCCTTAAAGGTTGGTTGATTTTTCACTTCTCTCATTTGTTGCTTTGGAGCTTTCTGATGTGTGAGCTAATGCTAACACATTTGAGGCTTTTAACTAAGAATAATTGCGAAGTCTTAAGAAACTTTATTTTTTTTTATTGTTTTATGTTTGATTTTGCAGAAGAAGCTAATATGTTAGAGAACCAACAAGAATGGAAGTAAATGAGCTAAAATCTAAAGTAAATAGAGGCAAAGTATGGTTAACGACATTTGAGATAAGTCGTCAGCCCTGTGATAAGCTATCAACTTCATTGTCAGCTATAGACAGAGAATTGGCCTAACTTGAAAGTTGTGACAACATTTTTTGGTAAGTCATTAAGGAGCTGATAAGCCATCAAGAATATCATCAGTCTAAGGCGGCACATGAGCACTAAAGCAGAGACTTGACAACATTTGTGATAAGTCATCAAAGAGCTGATATAGTGTCACCGTTTGTCGTCAGCGTTAGGCAGCAAGTGTCCGAAGCAAAGAGAAAGCTGACTACATTTGTGATAAGTCGTCAGCCTCCTGATAGGCTGGCACAAATGGCATCACCTAATCTGAAGAATTTCTGAATTTTATTACTTTGTTTTCATAATTAGGGTGAACTATTTAAAGCCTTGTTTAGGGTTTTCTTAGGAGTTTCAGACTTTGAATTTTGAGACACGATACTTTGATATTTTCTCTCTCTAACTTCTTGGCTTAAAAAAACAATTATTGTGGGATTTTCTATTGTGATCTAATATGAGATTCACTAGTTATTATTCATCTTATGGTAAGTTTATCTTTCCAAGCATGAACTCATCTAATTGCTTCGATTATTATGTCATGAGAAGCTAAATTCCTTTAACTTAAATTATGGGATCTAGGGGTAGGTCTTGATAAGGTGTTGAGTGTTCAAGATTCGAAAGGTGGTAGGACTTCTTGATAATTCTATTGCTTTAATTACTGTCTGTTGGTTCGAAACAATAGATAACATATACTTTGATTTGCTTGAGAAAGAAATCAAATATAGTGGGAAGAGAATTATCAACAGGGACTTGAACATATTAAACTTCCATTTAATAATAAGCGTTGTAACAAGGTTGGTTAACCTAAGGTAAAACCTGGGCAATGAATATAAATTCCCTAAGTCCAAGAGGATTAGGTAATTAAATTCTTAAGTCTGTTGAGAGACACTTAAGCATAACTTTGATAAAGATAACTTACTGTCCTACCTACCGTGAGAATCTTAAACCACTAGTAGCATCTGTCAACTACCAAAATTCCTAGTGAACATAATTTTGGTTTTTCATAAACTCTTGATTACAAATATTTAAACTAAAGTGACCAACAATTACTTGTTAACTAAAACCCCCCTTTTTCTGTAAACATCCAACTATCAGTTGATTAAATCGCAAATGACTTACGTTCACACCATATTCCCTGTGGGATTCAACCCCAATCTAGTTGGGTTTCATATTGATAATGATCTCTTACATTCTAGTTCAGAGGTGTAGTTTGAGCGTTATCAAAAATAGCGCCGTTGTCGAGGAATATGGTTGAAAACTGAAGTTTGTGTGCCCTAATTGACTATTACTCAAGTTTTCTAGTTTTACATTTATTTGTTGTTTTTGTTTATTTGCAGGATCTTTATGGTGTATGCCAAGAACCAAAAGTTTTGAAGAACCATTATTACCACCTAATCCAGAACCGCAATGAATTAGAAGAATGGCAGAACAGCAAGAGACTGACAGATTGGCATCCTTAGCTAGAGCTCAGGTGAATGTGCAAAATGTCGAGCAACAATCACGACATCCAAATCCTGAGGACAAAGATTTGGGAGATAAGGAGCTACCGAATCCTGGTAACCCAAGGTGTGCAGAGCAAATAGCTGCACCAGTACGGCGTAATATTAACAGGAACCGCTCGTTCTGAGAAAGGCAAGAGTACCAGCTGCTCTAGGATGATCTCAATGATCATGATGATCGAATGGACGGAGCAGGTGTAACGGGTACAATTATTCCTCCACCATTGGCACCTGGTGCAAAAAGGGTTGTTTGGTGGCTTTCCTGGGGATGACCCGAACTTTCATCTAGTTAATTTTGTCATCATATGAAAATATTTTGATAGCCCAGGAGTGGGCCAAAATGCTATTCGGTTGAGATTGTTTCTTTTGTCTCTGTCTGGGAAGGCAACATTGTGGCTAAATGAGCTGATACCCGATTCTATAACTAACTGGAGGCAGTTAAAAGGATCTTTCCTAGAAATGTTCTTTCTGTTTTCCAGGAGGGTACAGTTAAGAGAAGAGATTATCAACTTTCGGCAGCTCCCGACTGAAGCCTTGCATGAAACCTAGGAAAGATTCAAGAAGAAGCTGACATAGTGTCCGAACCACAACATGACGGACATACATTTGATGGAAACTTTGTACAGGGTTCTTAACTCTATTACAAAGCCAATTGTAGACAATATTGTTGGTGGTTCGTTTGTTGATCTTGCATTCTGAGAGGTTTCAGAGATGTTGGACAGAATGACCAAACAGAGTCAGGCATGGCATACCAGAGACTCTGTGGTGGCCAACCCCACTGCTTCTGTAGGTATTACTGTGGAACAACGTAAAATAGAAAAGGAGCATGACCAATACATGGCTCACCTTAAAATACAGATGGACTTACTAACCAAGAACTTGCTATCAGGAAAGATTAAAAAGGTGAAAGCTATGGGATCTCAGGATAGAAGTAAGGCTGATGCAGATGAAGAGGCTAACTATATTAATAATCAGGGGGGTTTTGAGGAAATAGCCAAGGGAATCAAGGTCAGAATTACTATGATAAGCCTGGTTATAAATATAAGGAGCAAGTAAATTGGAGGAATAATAATGACAGGAGCGGGTTATATATTCCTCCTAGAAATTGTGAGGCTACTTCAACAAGTTCTGAAAAAATGTCCATGAAGGACATGATGGCTAAGTTATTGAAGGGAGTGGAAGATACCAACTTTGGTGTGACCACCATGAAGACTAATCTGACATCCAGCAGTCAGTTGGTGCACTCACACTCCACCGCAATCAAATAGTTGGAGTAGCAGATGAGCCAACTCTCCACAACATTCAACCAGAGAAAGAACGGAATGTTACCAATTAATACGATCCAAAATCTGCAGAATGATGGATCATGCATGGCTATTACCACTAGAAGTGGTAAGATATTACCTGACCCTTCTGTGGGCAAACCTATGGTTGATGAGGTAGTTAATATTAAACCAAACGAAAGTGGTCCAGTGGAGTCTGAGAAGCTGGATAATTTTGAGAATACTCCAAATAAAGACAAAGAGAAGGAGAAGGAGGTAGTGCTGAAAACTATCCCAAGACCACTACCTCCATTTCCTCAGCGGTTGAAGAAAAAGGTTGATGATGCAAAATTCAATAAATTCATGGCAATGCTCAAGCAATTAACAATAAATATGCCTTTGGTTGAGGCACTTGAGCAAATGCCAGGATACGCGAAGTTAATGAAAAACCTTGTGACTAAGAAATGGAAGGTTAGCTATGAGCTGGAGGACAATCTCTTTCATTATGACGCTATCTCTACAAGGTCTTTAGTGCAGAAAAAAGCAGATCCGGGAGCGTTTACCATCCCGTATACTATTGGGTCCCTAAATTTCACAAAAGTACTATGCGATTTTGAAGCCAGTATAAACCTAATGCCACTCGCTGTGTACAAGAAACTGGGTTTGGGTGACCCTACCCTGACGAATATGCGGTTGGTGATAGCAGATAGATCTGTAAAGCGGTCAGTAGGTATATTACTCGATGTATTGGTAACGGTGGCCGACTTTATTCTACCTACTGATTTTGTAGTCCTGGACTGTAAGGTGGACTTCGAAGTGCCCATTATTTTGGGTAAACCATTCCTTGCAACTGGGAGAGTGATAGTGGATATGGAATTGAATGAGCTGAAGTTCAAGTTTAATGACAAAGAAGAAAGATTCAAAATACACTCATCCATGACACCAGCAAAGGAGATGAGTGTTTTATCAATCGTGGATGTATTCTATGAAGATGGTAAAGGGGTATTAATAGGTTGTCTTGGCAAAGTCTGAGTAGTCAAGATAACCAAGTTATGCCGCAACAGTAAATTAGGCGCTATTGGGAGGCAACCCAAAATTTTTATATCCCAGCAAATTATTTATTTTTGTAGTTAAGTTCTAGTTCAAAAAAGGTGGAATCAATATATCCAGCCAAGTGCTCCTGATGATATTTTTTATGGGTTGTCGCAATTATGATAAGCCGTCAGCTTTTTTGTTAGAAATAGTAGCTCTTAGGTAATTTCTATTAAGGCTGATGCCATTGTGATAAGCTATCAAAATTGTGATGGATTATCAGAAATATCATCACAAAAAGCCCAACATTAGCTGAAACTGCGGGCCAAATTAAAAAGACCCGACCCGGCCCACGGCTTGTCCTTTCCACCTTCCCACTTAGTTTTTATTACCTTTAAGTTATTCTCTTTCCATCTTTGGTTTATTTTCTTTCCTTTTCAAAGTCTCCAACTAAAACAAAAGAAAGTTTCCTCGTATGTGTGGGTTTGCAATCAAAATCAAGAACCTCTCTTTATTTCCTCTTGCTCATGTAACCACGTTGAAGGCTCCCATCAGGTATGCTCTAAACCTAGCCTCTCTTTTCAAGTGATAAGTAATAAATTAATGAAAACCCAAGTTCCCAAGAAGCTTAAACCAAGTTTAGCTTGCAAAAATGGCTACAAATTGGAACTAGGGTTTGTTGTGCAAGCTTAAGGTTTAAAAGTTCAGCTCAAAAACAAAACTCTAGTGGATTTTAAGAAAATAAATAGAATAAAAAATTAAGTTAAAATCAAGTTGGGGTTCTATTTATAGCTGATGACATTCGTGATAAGCTATCACAACTGTGATGGCTTATCAGAAATATCGTCAGAAGTCGATAAGAATTTTGTGGGTTCTTTTTAGGGATGACGACATTCATGATAAGCTATCACAACTGTGATGGCTTATCAGAAATGTCGTGACACCTGGGACCTAAAGTATTACTTAACCCTGGTGCCATCACAGTTGTGTTTATACTCTTGATAGTCAACTAATGGTTTTTCTCTTCCTACAGGTCTTGAAATGGCACCCAAAGGAAAGAACTCAAAAAATACAAAGAAAATGACCAAGGAAAGTGTACCTCGGAGACTCTTCAATGAAGAGTCTAATTATAAAGAGAAAGAGCCTCTGCTCAGGAAGCAAAAGAAAAAGCAAAAAGCTAAAAAGACTCCACCACCTTCACTAGTTGAGGCAGAGGAGAGTGAAAAAAGTGACAATGAGCCAACAACATACGAGCATACAACTTCTTACCAGATGGTCTTTGAGCAACAAGAGTCTAAACATCCTGAATCTGAAGAGCATAATTCAAATCATCCTGATTCCTAGGGCCGTGAGTCTGAGGGACCATCTACTGAGTCCCTTTCTACTGAGCCATAAGATGATGAAGACTCTTCGATTCAGGAAACTATGGTGAAATGCAAGAATCCTAAAGTCTGAGATGGCACTAGATGGCAGATTCCCAAAGCTCAAAAAAACTTCTTCGATGGGCTTTGCAGAACCAACAGAAGAGCTGTTAAGAGGATAATCTTTGAGAAGAAGAGAATCATCACTAAGGGGTTAAGCAGGTACCCGGAGGTGGAGCAAAAATTTCATGGCTATGATTTGGGATGTACTACAGGAGGAGGAAATTCATTTTGCCCTACACTAGTTAGGGAGTTCTATAAAAACTACCGAGCTCTCTTGGAAAACATGTGTAGAGAAGGAGAGAAAATAGCTCACCAACCTTTGTTGGATAAAGTTTCGGTATGGGGCGTAATGGTGGATGTTTTTGAAGAAACAATCAATAGGTTCCTTCATGGCCTGAACTTCACTCCTCAGGCTACTTCAACTACTTTCTATGTCCGTTGAAGCATCGAAAAAATCAGCAAAATTGCTTAGCCATACTCATAGCTGATGGAGAATCGGAATGGCTAACAAATCCAAGTAAAAGGATCTTCAAGGCCTCCCTGACTTCAGAGGTAAGAGTTTGGTGGGGTATTTTATGTACATGGTTGATGCCCATAGATGGTGATAATATCCTCGGGGATGACAAGCAATATTATTCACAAGATTTGTGGCTAACCTTAAATTAAATTTTTGAGAGATTATCACCAAAAAGATAAAAATTCGGGTCTCAAGGTTTGATATAGCATATCCCATTCCTTGTTTAATTACAAGGTTGTGTAGGGCAGCAAATGTGCCAAAGATTGTAGGGTTAGAAAAAGAACTCTTTGCCAGGAAGACCCACAATTTGATCCAAAATAAGGAAAATCAACCAAGGCTAATGCTTGATAGGGACGCAGAGATTCCAAGTGATCCAGCGGTTACAGGTACTAGTTCATCACCTAATGCAGAGGTGTCTAATTTTGAAGCTATACCTCCAATATCTGCAATAATAATAGAATCATCTATGCCCAGAACTGAGATAATTTCTTCAACTGTAGTGCCTATAACAGAATTTGCCTTTAACCCTATGAATTTTATGAGAGTAGCAAAGCAGTCCAAGTGGTGTGAGGCTCAGCTTAAAATCTTTGCCAAGAAATTCACAACTATAGTTGAAAAAAGAGTTAAGGCTGCACTTGATCCTTACAAGGCTCTGCCGAGCTGGATTGATGAATTGGAGAACCATTTCAATGTGTAGTCAAGAGAGAGGTCAGCTCCAGAGATGGCATTATTCAGATTAGACCTAGGCAAAGTAAAGGCGGAGGTTGGAAAGCTACAGCAGCACCATTTTATGGTGTCAATAGATCCGGCAGTTGAGGAGTCTGAGGGATAAATCCTAAAGCTTAATCTCACAGAGGATCCAATAAAGAAAAAAAGGAAAAAAGGTGAGAAAAAAGGAAAAGAAAAGAGAGAGAGGCCCGACAATGATGATGAAAGAAAAGCAGAAAAGAGGGAAAGAAAGAAGTCTGAAAAGGAGGAGATGAAAAAGGCGAGAATTAAGTCCTTAGTGAACAATGAGAGATAGGAGGTAGCCATCCGAGCAAGAGCCAAAGGCTCCTCTACTAGTAGGCCTACAGAGACTAATAGACTAGCTGCACCAAAATAGAGATAGAGCCCTAATGGAGATGCGACAGTAGGGTCTGGAATCCATGACTCCTGGGATTGATCTATTCTAGGAATACTCTAACCCTGAGTTTAGATTTTCTTTGATTTTAAGTTGAGGATGTAGGGTAAATTTATTATTATAAAATTTTGTAGTCAACTATGAGAAATACTTGTACTTGAGGCATTTGAATTGTTTTTGTGATTTTTGTACACCTCTTCAAGTGGTCTACTACTTTAAACTGAGTGATTTACATTTAAGTTTGACCACCATGCATCTTTGTTTGGCATTAGTTCAAGTAACATAATAATCATTGCTAAACAGCTGCACAAACTGAATGAGTAGTCGAGTGCGATATCCCTGTGTGCCAAGTGTGTGTGTGAGATGTTACTCAGTTCTCTCTATATGCTGAAGCCAGAAATTTACCAGTTAGTCTTACCTAGGTTAAAGGATAGGGGTTAGAAAAGGATCATAGGCCACTTTAGTATCAGCTCACTTTAGCCTAAATGACCTTCCCTATATGTATCATATCCCTTGATCCCTGTTTTGAGCCTAATCAGCCTATTTTTTTTATGACACCTGTCACCTTCTTATTTAGATCATAATAAACCTATTTGGCCTTGGTCCTCCTTGGACACTGTGTACCTTGACTTAGGAAAATGGCCTAAGTTGAGGGTGGATATCATAGGGATATGTGATATAGAATATGTATGAAGAAAGGTAGCAAAAAATGAATAAAAAGCTGGGTGCAGAGGAAAAGAGCAATAAAAAGAAAAATTATGAAAAGAGAATAAGTAATTGAAAAAAGACTATACCCATCCTAAATAATTATGATCAAGAAAAGAGAAGAGCGAAAAAGGCTAATGAGTGAAACCCCAAAAAGCTAGGGTAGTGTCAAGGAGGCTAAGTCACTTTAAATACCATCGAGTATCATACCAGCCCCTAGCCTACATTACAAGCCTAAGAGAAGACCTATAGTGATCCTATCTAACCTATATGAAGATCTGGGTAATGAAAATAAGGGCAAGCCTATGGTACTTGGCATACACTAATTGGAACTTCGTTCTAAGAGTGAGTGTTTTGATTGTCCCCATAGTTACATATATAATTCCTGATCTAAAATAAGGGGGATTTCTTTTCTGTGAGGGTACACTGGTTACATTGCTAGTTACTAAATTGTTCGGGTAGTGTAATACTAGTCTATGCATGGTTGTTATAGCTGAATTGATGCCATATCTTGATTCCTGTGTGTTGCATTTATGTTCTTCATTGTACTTAAATTGACTAACTTTGGAGATGGTGAAAGTGTTTTGAGATGATATAGATAATTGACTGTCAAATATGCTTTGTATTCTTTTAGTTGTGCTGAGTTGCTTGAGGACAAGCAATTATTTTAAGTTGAGGGTGTTGATGTGTGAGCTAATCCTAACATATTTGAGGCTTTTAACTAAGAATAATTGCAAAGTCTTAACCAATTTTTGTCGTTTTTGATTGTTTTATGTTTGATTTTGCAAAAGAAGCTAATATGTTAGAGAACCAACAAGAATAGAAGCAAATGAGCTGAAATCTGAAGTAAATAGAGGCAAAGTATGGTTGATGACATTTGTGATAAGTCGTCATCCCTGTGATAAGATATCAGCTTCATCGTCAGCCATAGATAGAGAATTGGCCTAAGTCAAAAGCTGTGACAATATTTTATAATTGGTCGTCAAGGAGATGATAAGCCGTTAAGAATGTCGTCAGCCTAAGGCAGCACATGAGAACTAAAGCAGAGATTTGATGATATTTATGATAAGTCATCAACGAGCTGATAGAGCATCACCGTTTGTCATCAGCATTAGGCAGCAAATATCCAAAGCAAAGAGGAAACTGATGACATTTGTGATAACTCGTCAGCCTCCTGATAGGCTATCACAAATGGCATCACCTAATTCAAAGAATTTCGAAATTTTATTATATTTTTTCATAATTAGGGTGAAATATTATTCTTAGGAGTTTCGAACTTTGAGTTTTGAGACATGATACTTTGATATTTTCTCTCTCTAACTTCTTGGCTTGAAAAAGTAACTATTTTGGGATTTTCTGTTGTGATCTAATCTGAGATTCAATATTTATTAATCATCTTGTGGTAAGTTTATCTTTCAAAGCATGAATTCATCTAGTTGCTTCGATTATTATGTCATGAGCAACTAAATTTCTTTAACCTGAATTATGGGATCTAGGGGTAAGTCTTGATAAGGTGTTGAGTGTTCGAGATTCGAAAGGTGGTAGGACTCCTTGATAATTCTAATGTTTTAATTACTATCTATTGGTTGTAAACGATAGATAATATCTATTTTGATTTGCTTGAGAAAGAAATCAAATATAGTGGGAAGTGAATTATCAATAGAGACTTGGAAATACTAAACTTTCGTTTAATAATCAGCGTTGTAACAAGGTTAGTTAACCTGAGGTAAAATCTGGGCAGTGAATATAAATTCCCTAAGTCCAAGAGGATTAAGTAATTAAATTCTTAAGTATGTTGAGAAACATTTAAGCATCACTTTGATAAAGATAACTTGTTGTCCTACCTACCGTGAGAATCTTAAACCACTAGTAGCATCTGTCAACTACCAAAATTCCTAGTGAACATAATTTTGGTTTTTCATAAACTCTTGATTACAAACATTTAAACTAAAGTGACCAACAATTACTTGTTAACTAAAACCCCTTTTTTCTGTAAACATCCAACTATCAGTTGATTAAATCACAAACGACTTACGTTCACACCATACACCCTATGGGATTCGACCCCAACCTAGTTGGGTTTTATATTGAAAACGATTTCTTACATTCTCTTTGAGAGGTGTAGTTTGAGCGTTATCACTTTCTCTTTCAGTTTTTGTCTTGTGGAGGCCTTTTTAGAACTTACAGTTATCATCATAGATTCCCTAATTTAGTATTCTAACGAGTCCTTGAATTTTACGACTTCTTTCATAGGATCAAAGACAAGTGATGTCATTATATGACTTGCAATACTTAGCTCCATGTCATGAGCGCGCATAGCTAATTCTTCAAAAGTTTGAGGCTTCATTTATTGAAGGATATACACAAGGCCCCAATGCATCCCTTGAATGCAAACTTCAACAATGAAAATTTCAAAAAAATGATCTTTGCAATCAAAGTTCAATGTTCGCCAAGAATTTATATAGTCCATCACAGGATCATCTTTACTTTGATTATGCAGATCATATGACGGGTGCTATAGAAACAATTTAGGAATTGACTTTCTAGTTGCTCCCCATAATTAATCAATTCAGACTCCATGTCTGTGTACTAATCAATGGAATTTCCTTTTAAAGAACAGACAAACTACTTGACAAGAAGATCACCATTTGTTCCAGTACTGCTACAAGTCTTAACGAATTAAGAGATGTGTTGCCTTAGATTTCCCTTTCCATCAATTTGTTGAAACTTTGGCGGTTGGTATTCAATTAGCATCGGTAAGCCCTTAATTCACTTAGAATATAACTTTAAGTATCCTATGAAACTTTGTGACAGATCGCCATATTGTGCCTTGATGGTATTTTCAATCATATCTTGCAGTTGTTGAACTGTTAGAGTAGCTAATGAAGTGGATCGATCAACGCATTGATTATCACTCAACTTAATGAGAGATTTATTGCCAAATTTTTCATATGGTGTTGGATTATAATTTGACTCTTCAGGATTATAGAGATCTAACTTGCTCATAAATCGGGTGATTTAAAGATCTTTCTCATCAACAGACTTCTTCAATAGTTTTCTCCATCATTGCAAACTTCTTATTCATGTCAACTGCATCAACCATGAAGGTGTTGACTTTCATTAAAGTTGAAAAATTCGTTAAGTCCTCAGATTCTCCAAAGTTAAAGATAGTTTCAGATAGTTCGTCTGATAACATATATGCAAGGTGCAATTGTAGTTATAGCCCAAATTTGAGATTTTCTCACTTTTTTCATCTCCAAAAAGGTGAAGTACTGAGATCCATCCAAAGCACAAGAATAGAGATTGCGTCGATTGATGGGGCCAACAAGTTTTATCTTAGTAGATGTGGAAATAGTAGACTTCTTGCATAAAAATTCATGGATTTTTTTAAAGTCCAATGTACAAATTTATTGATAAATATTGTAGTATTTATCAATAAAGTGGAATCCCAAATATCCCATAAATTTATGAGATATTCGTATCTCTAGATAATTTCATAAACTCATGGAATATCACAAAGGGGCCAAAACCCTCTCTTCTTGATAACCAAATACATCAAGAAGATCCCCAAATCCTCTTTTCATGGAGTTCAAACCCAAATATTCCTACGTTTGAAAAATACACCAATAACGGCCCTCAAATTATGGAGAAAACTAATATCAAATCCAAATACTACTATGTTTGAGAAATATGCTACTGACGACCCTTGAATTACGGAGAAAATCAAGAGAGAAGAATCAAGAAAAAAACAGATTTGTACCCATATTATTTATCATATAAAAAATCATGTTTCTTTATACTTTTTTCTGGGCATGTCAATTTGTTTGCAACAAACTTTTACAGCGACAGAAATAAATTACAGTCACAAATAAAAATATGAAGAAACAAGAATTTATATTGATGAATGACGTGGGTACAAATCTGTTCCTCGCTTGATTCTTTTTTCTTAATTTTTTCATAATTCAAGGATCGTCTGTATAGTATTTCTCAAACATAAAAATATTTAAATTTGATAAAGATTTCTTCATAATTCGAGGACCGTTAGTGGCATATTTCTTGAACGTAGAAATATTTGGATTTGATCTCTATGAAAGAAAGTTTTGTGGATCTTCTTGATGTATTTCATTATCAAGAAGAGAGGGTTTTGACCTATTTATGAATATCCCATGAATTTATTGGGACTTTATAGATGCCTCTTTAAGGCAATATTTGCTCCTTTATATTGGCATAGTTCAAGTTTAGGGTAGAGCAGCCTCAAGTTAGGTTTAGGGTAAAGTAGTCTTAGTCTACAAATGCCCCTACTTCAAGACTTATTGAATCGTAGACTTGATGAAACTTAAAGACGAGTCTTGAAGTACCCATTAGAACTTCTATCTTTATGGTATTGCAGCTACATATTTTCATATTTGATTTATGAGAGAAGAGATGAAGGGTAAATTTGGTCCTACTGGGCATGCCAAAATTTGTTTGCAACAAATTTTTGCAGTGCTGAAAATTAATTGCAAGCAAAAATAAAAGAAAAATATAATTTTATTTAAATTTATATTGTGAGTACAATTCTATTATTCTTTTGGTTCTTCTCTCCTGAGCATTTTTCATGATTTAAGGGCCTTCTATGGCGTGTTTCTCAAATTCTTCTCTCCTAAGACTTTCCTTGATTCGAAGGCCTTTTGTAGCATAATTCTCAAAGTTTTGGATGACTTGAGCCTCCTAGAAATGTGTTTGGATCTCCAGGAATTATCAAACAACACTTCGTCTTATGGAGTTGATCTCCGGGATGAACTTCGTTAGTCAATTCTCTGAAGAGTTGTGTAGTCAATGCAGAATCTTTCTCCAATGCTTGCCAAATGACCTTCAAAAAATTATGTAAACCCTATTTATAGTTGTAGGGGGTAGGTAGTCGAAGTGTGAATAACTTTTTCTGCCTCATTCTAATTGATCCATTCAATTATCAAGCTAATCACAAATGTTGTGTGCTAAGGTTGCTTATGATTGGCCACAAATATGTCATTTGGGACACTTGGTGATGTTTCATTGTCTATTGAACTTGACTTGGTTTGCCACGTTCTTGAATGGGTGACCTCATCTTGTTGGTCTTTGATTTGATTGGGATGCCACATCACTTGACACGTGGTGTGAGTTTGGACTTCAAGGTGAGATGGACCTTGATGATGAATAAAATGGGTTTAATATTTTTACAACCCAAACTAATTTTAGAACCAAGAAAGTATGGATCCAAATTCAAATTTTATATGAATTTTATCCAATAAATTTTACGTGTCTACAAATGCCCCCTACTTCAAGGCTCTTCAAGATGTTTGATTTGTTAGACCTTTAAGAGATGAGATTTGATGTATTCGTGGAGATTTTTTTGTGTGTATATATGTGTGTGTGTAAATTAATCCTTGCAAAATATTTGACTTTGACAAGAATAAAATATTGCCAAAATCTTCAACTATGTCTCAAATTCCTCACTGACGTGCTAAATCGATCAATTAATACCCACCAAAAACTCCTTTGTTTTACAAAACTTGTGCATTTTTTCAAAATTTGACTCCTCAAAGTCATGATAGTTTGGGTAGAATAACGTGAATCCCTTTATTAGGAGTGTAAGTTCTGTTTAAAACTAAATATATCCAAACCATGTAGGATCTGGGAATTAGTCTTATATCGAATTTTAATAGTATTGAATTATGATGTTATCCTACTTCAAATAGAATTAGGAATTTGACTTATTTTGGACACTTGGACGTTCCAGTCCTTCTTGAAGACAACTTGTTCAGTAGATTCCTTTTTGAAATCAAACGGAAGCACTTCTGAGTCTATAAAAAGACATCGCCGTCTCATTAAGTCATTGTAATTAACCTTGTGCCGCAATACAACTTGCATTCTTTTCCTTTTTTTTTTTTGCTCTCTTTCACAATTGGGTTTTCAGGAAGCTTGGGGCATCTGTGAAAAAAGTCATAACGCATCATGGGGGGGTCTAAATCACAAAAGACTTGAAATATTGGAAACTAAACTTCGGAGTCTACGTTCTGCACGAAAATCCTGCCAGGTATCCATCCGAAGTCAGACTTTCAGTTTTGTTTCATCACTTTTTGTTTGTTTTGTGCAGACTCACAAAAATTCTCATATCTTGACTAAGGAATATCAAAATCAGGAGACATTTTTTACATTGGAAACTAGACTTATAGAGCTACGTCTCATGTGAGAACCACAATCAGATTGCACCCAAATCGTCCCAGATATTATCCCAATATCAGTCTTCTAATCTTGGTTTGCTATTTTCATCAGCTTTGCACAATATCATGATAAATTCTGTATCTCAATGTAGGAGTATCGAAATAAGGTGCGGTTTTTTTGTGTTGAAAATTAGATTTGCAGATCTACGTATCATATGGAAATCACAATTAGACTACAACTGAATCTTTCCATTTATTGCTTCAAAACCAGTCTTTCAATCTTCGTTCGCCAGTTTTATCAATATTGTGCAGTTTTTCGACAAATTTTGTACCTTGACATACGAGTATCAAAATCAAAAGTAGCATTTTTCTTTGGAAAGTAGATTTGCATATCTACGTCACTCGTGAAAACTACCATTAGAGAACTTCTATATTTTCTCAGGTAAGTTTTTAAATTTATAGCCTAAATCTTGCGATACTCCTTTTTTCTTTAACAAATTTACCTTTTAATTTAATTTCTTTAGCAGTTCTTCAAACACAAAGAGTATATCTTCAGTACTTTGAGAATATGGTGAACTTTCGTGATTAAATGACACTATATCCTCAACTTGAAATAAAAAATAATGAACGGTACTCACTTGTTAGAGTCCTCACCTTGAAAGTTCACCCTCCAGTAATTGACGCCTTCCCGCATGGTAGAGGATCAGTTTAAATGTCTCTTCATCTAGACAAATGGTCAATAAAATAAAAAATTGATGTCTGTGACTTCAATCAGGCCATTAATACTACTGCTTTTGTATTGTTAGCGGGAGACTCTTTAAAGCACCCATCTTCCTGGAGATCTAAGCATTCAGGTTTATGGAGTAGCTCTCTTCACAGTACTTCAAATTTTTTTGGCATTATGTAAACATCTTCTAAGAACTTGGAAAAAAATTACATTAAGAATCTTTTTTTTCAGATTGACTGAAGAATACACGAAATATTGCTGCAGAGCTTGTGATGGGATAACATTGTACTGATTAAAGCATGTTCATGGCATATCCAAAGTCCTTATCTTTTGAAGTTTTCTTTTGCTTCCCATGTTCAAGTTATTATCTGCCCTTGTGCTTTGGATAATTTTTGCCATAGACACAAATTTTTACCGCTAAAATAAAGTTTTGTATTCCTTGAATTTGATGTAAGAAGCTTAGTACACTTGAATGTGGTTCCATTTTTTTCTTTCTTATTGTGTTGTAGGTTTACAAGGAAACACAAATGATCTCAAAATCAAAAAGGCAATCCACCAAATGTCCATATGATTGATGTTGATCCTTTAGTGCATTACTTTCTTACTACTTGGCAAGAAAGAGACTTGGAGCTATGACATTTCATCTTAAGAAATAATGTAGCCCATCTCATGATACTTGCATATTGGGTAGAAAGACTCTCGGAACTACTGTATTCAATTTTTTCGGGAGCAAGCATGTGGAGCAGCTCCTTCTTTTGATTGGGAGATCATATTCCAACATGTGCATCTAATTCTTGTGGCCATGCAAAAAAGGATTTTTGAGTTTCCATCTTCCATCCTAAGTAGGCAAGTATGTGGTACATCTCATCCTTGAGGATTGATGACTAGGGGTGTGCAAAAACTGAATCGACCAAGAAACTAAACCAATAAAAATATTATTGGTTTAGTGTTGTTGGGTTATTGGGTTAATGGTTTTATAAAAAAAATTATTGGGTTATTGGTTTGGTTTCAATTTTTCTTATTGGGTTATTGGGTAAATCGATAACCCAATAAGAATATACTAAATTAATATTTTACACACACATTCACACACACACACACATATATCTTAATTTCTCTTTTACTTCTACAAATTAACAAACAATTATACAAACTCTTAATTCCTTCTGGAAAACATTTAAGTCAAGCTTGAAGATTCTTGTAAATAAAAACATCATGTAGGATTTTGGTTGCAACTAAGATTCGATTTCTTTTCATGTTAGGTACTACTTTTTTTGTTTTATGAGTATTTTCTTATCGGTTAAACCAAAAATTAAATTGTTAAGGACTAAAAACCAATAAATCAAAAATCGATAAAAAATAGCTTATTGGTTTGGTTATTGGTTTAGTAATTTAAAAACTAAAAATTATTAAACCGAATCGATAATACATAAAATCGAACAGAACCAACCGATGCACACCCCTATTGGTGACAAAAAGCTTTAAGTTACAAAATTTCCTCCTTTTTATATTTGTTAACTTATATGACTGAACTTAGGGTAAAAAGATACTCTAAGCTGCCTACGTACCTCAAATAAGAGGATCAAGTCATAGCTCAGGATAATGAGTTAATTTTTTCTGTCTTTTTTTATTTGTTCTTTCTTTTCTTTTTATTGGAGAGACGTTCACAGTTTAAACTTATGCGGGCCATGAGTGATTTGACTTGTAGTTAAGCTTATGCATCAAGAAGTATTCTGGGGAAGAATTCTTGTAGTGTAACTTTTCTCCCAACCCTTTGTAATAAAGTATTGTTGAACTTCAGTTTGATATTTGTTGCCCCCATTGGTTGAAGCAGATTTGTACTTGATCTTGTGTTCATTTTTGGAAGTTGGAGTTTAGAAGTCCTTTGATATTTTCTCTTTTACGAGCCATCAATATCCAAGTATCACCCTTCTTGATATTGGAGAATTCATTTGACATGGACTTGCTTGTTGTTTTCTTTAGGGCATGAACCTCCCAAATTGTTGCAAGAAACAATAATATTTTATTGATAAAGAATATGTGTACCAATATGTTCCTCCCTTGATTCTTCTCTCTTAGCTTTCTCTATAATTCATCTTGATTTTCTTTGTAATTCGAGGATCGTTAGTAGCGTATTTCTCGAATGTAGGATGACCTCTTTATGAATATCTCATGATTTTGTGGGATATTCGAGATCTCGATCTTTTCATAAATACCTATGAATTTATCGGATATTTAAGTTGTTTCTTCAAGGGAATAAGCCACCCTTTATATAGGCATAATTTTGGATTGATTTAGAGTAGCCTCCAAGAATTGGATTCTTCTTGTAGAGTTCTACAACATTTTGATGCCTACAAATGCCCCCTACTTGAAGGCTTGTCGAAATGTAGACTTGATGAAACTCAAAGACGAATCTTGAAGTAACAACCATAGAGATTCCATCTTTACAGTCTTGCGGTTATAGATTTGTAGATTTGGTTTATAAGAGAAGAAATGAAGGGCAGATTTGGTTCCACTGGGCATGCCAAAATTTATTCACAATGAATTTTCGTATTGCTGAAAACTAACTGCAAGCAAAAATAAATAAAATAAAAATAATAATTTTATTTAAATGAATCTTATGAGTACAATTGTGTTGTTCTCTTGGTTCTTCTCTCCTAAGCTTTTTCCGTAATTCGAGGGCCTTTTATGCCGTGTTTCTCGAATTCTTCTCTCCTAAACTTTTTTGTGATTCGAAGGCCTTTTGTAGCGTAATTCTCAAACTTTTGGATGATTTGAGCCTCCTAGAAATGCATTTGGATTTCCAGGAATTTTTGGGCAACACTTCGTCTTATTAAGTTGATCTCTGGACAGAACTTCTTTAGTTAATTCTTTGAAGAGTTGTGTAGTCAATGCAGAAGCTTTCTCCAATTCTTGCCAAATAACCTTAGAAAATTATGTAACCCTCCTATTTATAGTTGTAAGAGGTAGGCAGTCCAAGTGTAAATAACCTCTTCTGTCTCTTCTGATTAGTCCATTCAATTTTTCAAACTTATTATGAATGTTAAGTGATAAGGTTGCTTGCAATTGGCCATAGATATGTCATTTGGGACACTTGATGATATTTTATTGGTTGTTGAACTTGACTTGGCTTGCCACATTCTTGAACGGGTGGCCTCATCTTGTTGGTCTTTAATTTGACTAGGATGCCACGTCACTTGACACGTGGCGTGAGTTTGGGCTTCAAGGTGAGATGGACCTTGATGAGGAATAAAATGGGCTTCTTATTTTTACAGTCCAATATAATTCTAGACCCAATAAAATATGAATCAAATTTAAATTTTATATGAATTTGATCCAATAAATTTTACGTGTATACAACTACCACATTGTGCCTTAATTATGAGATGTTCTGTAACTCTTGCCTTAGAGGTAAGACTTAACTTCAGGATTTTCATATAACAAGCTATGCCACATGAGCAAGACTTGACACTACCACATTGTGTCTTGATTTGTTAGATGTTCTATAACTTTTGTCTAGAAGGCAACTCTTATTCCAAATGACTTCCAAACAACAATTCATGCCCTTAAATTTACTTTGATGTCAAAGAAAGAAGGTTCCTTTGTGGATTATTCAACTTTCTATTTATTAGCAAAATATAATAGAAGTTGAGAAAAAAAAGAGAAAAAAAATAGAGAAAAGAAAAAAGAAGATTGAGAAAAATGAAAAAAATAGAGGTTAAGAAATAAAAGAGAAGAACAAAAACAAAAGAAAAAATAAAAAAAATAAAGATTGAGAAAAATAATATTAGAAGCAAAAAATAAAAATAACGTTTGATAAAAAAAAATTAAAAAAAATGAGATTAAAAGAAAAAAGGAAAGAAAAATAAAAGTTGAGACAAATGAATTAAAAAAAAGAGAAATGAAAAAATAGATAATGTTTGAGAAAGAAGTAAAAAAGTAATGATTGATATAAATGAATTAAAACGAGAAAAAAAGATAAAAATCAAGAAAAATAAAAAAAAAATGAAAAACAAATAATTGAATAGATGTTGAGGAACAAATTAGCATGGAAAATTTAAAAAATATTTGAGGTCTAGAGGGGCAAAAATATATTTGTACTGTACATTAAAAGAAGAAAGACTAGTCTTTAAAGACTTTCCATATGGAGGACAAAGAATCAAAGCTACCGTGAGAATCATCCCATGTAATTTCCTAAACGAAAGAAGTATAACTTAAGAGTGTGTTTGGTATGAGGGAATACATCTTCTGGAAAATATTTTTCAATTATCTCATGTTTGGTTGGATTAAATGTTTTGAAAAAATGTTTTTTCAAATCAAATTATTTTCCTCAAATCTAAGAAAAAAAACTTCCCTTCAAAAAGTAAGAAAAACATTTTTGAAAACTCTCTTTCAACCTCACTTTTAAATTGAAATGTTCATACAACTCTCAAAATCACCAATCCCTACCCCGACACCCAATCCTCTAACACCCCACTCCCCACCACCTCTAATCCAAAAAATATATTTAATTTTTTTTAAATATTTTAAATTTTTTCTTATTCCATCCCCTACCCCGACCACCCACCCCTACCAGCTCCCCTCCAAAAAAGATATTTAATTTTTTAAAAAATAATTCAAAATTTTTTAATCCCCCCCTCCGACTAGGCCCCTCCCCTCATAAAAAAAGAAATAAATTTTTAATTTATTTTTTAAAAATAAAATAATTTTTTTCTTATCCCACTCTCACACCCTACCCCTACCCCTACCCCGATCCCACCCTCTACTAGTCATCGCCCCCCCACCCCCCAAAAAAAATTATTATTTTTATTATCTAAAAAAAATACAACAACCACAACATACCTAGTGTACTCCCACCTAGTGAGGTTTGGGGAGGATAAAATGTATGCAGTCCATACCACCATCTCTGAAGTAGAGATTTTTTTCTTACCCCTTCTCCCTCCCAACCCCCTCCCCCAAAAGAAAACATTTAATTTTTTAATTTATTTAAAACAAAATTCAAATTTTTTTTCTTATTCCGCCCGTCTTACCCTATTCATTCTCATTATTTTTTAAAAAAAGATATATAAAAATACTTCAGAAAATAATTTTCTACTTACATAACGAACACAAAAATATAAGTAAGAAACAACTTTTTTTTTTTTGAAATATTTTGCTCCTCCATATTGAACATACCCTAAAAAAAGTATTGTTTGAGGTCAAAAATTATTTTTATAAAAATTATTTTCTACTCTTAGCTAAATACTAAAATTTATTTTCTGAAAAATATTTTTTCATTCACCAACCAAACACTAGAAAATATTTTTCAAAAAATATTTTTCACTCACCAACGAAATATAAGAAAACAAGTAAGAAATCAACTTCTTTTCCATGAAAATAATTTCTATTTTCCATGAAAAACATTTTACTTCATACCAAACACACCCTAAATCTATCCTTCTTTTTCATCGTAAACTTTGAATTCAAAGGCCCTGCAGCTCAAGCCTTCTCTTTGTTTCTCACGGGTTTAGTTAATGAGCCTAAAATAGGTCGGTTTTGATATTTTGTCCTGCATAAAATATATTTTACAAAAACGATTAGGGGTGGTCATGATATTTTGGCTTGGTTAATAAATTTAATCCATAATGAAAACGTTTAATTCTTACCCATAAAAAACGTTCATGACATTTCAAGACAATGAATATGAATAATTGTATATGTATCAATGGATCAATCATAGAGGTAAACGGATGAGTCATCAAGTTCAGGTGTGGAAACTGGTTTATGCAGAGTTCATGTATGTGTTAGAAAACAAAGTAATAACGCAGCAAAAATTAGAGATTGGCGTACCTCCATCCATTGTCGGTATTCGTCGGAGTCGTCGGAGTAGTCAAAGTTGTAGATGTTTGCTTTTCGGTGAGTCTTCTAAGTATTCAACTATCACTCTTTAGATGGTGTAGAGTATTTTGAAAGTCATACTTAGGGACCCTTTAACCAAATCTATCTTATTTATAATGTTCTCCATCAAGAACAGATTGGGCGGTTGGGCAACAGTTATAGAGGATTTGAAATTCAAATCCTTAACAGTTGAAATTCAAATCCTTATGTTATTAAGCGTAAAAGTAGGATATAATTCAAAATAAAATAAAAATTGTATCATTTAGAATAATAATGCCTTTATATTATTTTCTTAATGTAATTATTCCTTTCTCTAATATGTTCCATCATGGGGATCATCATGTATCAAATTTCCTTTTTAACAAATTTTATGAGCTGCCAAATATGAGAAATTATGCTAGCAAAGAATTAATAGAACCCTTTCAAAAACTTATTTTAAATTCACATGATCATGGAAAAGAGAAAGTTATCAAGATAGTAGCTTTACCTGAAGCACTAATTCCAAGTGTAAGATATTTAGCACAAATCATGAATTTAAACTACATTTTTATCTAATTTACACGTGTATCAAAAAATCTAAAGTACAGACAAAATCATGCCTAAACTATAGATAAGGTGGGTGAAGTTGGACGGGTTGGAAATTGACCATTGTTTAACTTATCTTGACCCAACTCATCTTACCCAAATAAGCTTTGGGCAGGGTTGGGCAATAACCCATTTATTTACTCAATCTGTATTGACCCACCTAAATTTAGCTCAAATCGCCCATTTTTTCCGCTCTCGAACAACCTCAAAACCAACTAAAACATACAAAGATATAGAATCTACACATCAAATGAAAACTAACGATACACATATTGCCAATTTTTGAGTTAGGGTCAAAACGGACCACAAAAATGGATTTTAAAAAAATGGATAAAATTAGAATTTTTGATCAAAAAAACATTACCAATTATTAACGAAAGCCATAGAAGAAAATACAAGTGAAAACAATTTTAAAATGAGGTTTGAATTTGAAGAAACCATTTTAGGTTTTCTAGGCCAAAATTCTCAAATTTCACTTTTGAAATCATGTTTTAACGAGCTTTAGATGGAAAGAATTAAAGTAAAATAATTGAGATTGGTATTTGGAGCTTACTCAAGCTTGAAAATGAGAGAAATTGCCCTAAAACTCTAAAATTTGAAGACCAAAATCTCAAAATTGGTGGCAAATCGAGAAAAATGATTTTTTTATATGGGTGGCCAGTTGTGATTGCGAAAGCGACTAAATGGTTAATTAAGCGACATTGCTTAACCGAACAGGTAGTCACTTGAGAGGATAGACCATATTAGTTGGTTGTTTAAGCACCCCCTTGGTCGCTTAAGCAACCATCTCTTAAGTGACCATCGGGTCGCTTAAGCGACTGCTTCAACTGCTGCTGCACAAACAAACTTGGAGTTTTTCACAAGTTTGCGATGGGATCCTCAGGATTCATTTGGAATCCTGAGAAAGAAAACAAGATATGTTACTAGACTAAATTCGATGTTGCAGACTCAACAACAACATTAGATTTTAAAAAAAGGATCATTTTCACAAAATGGACCCTCGAGATCCCATTTCATAATTTTTCAAGACGAGACTCAAAATAAGATGTAAAAGCCATAAGATCAAATCGACCACGCTAATAACCCAAAGATGTTCCAAAATTATTGGCACAGTTTGATTGTCATCTGATGCACAAAACAATAAAAGTTGACCGAAGTCAACTATAAAGCCCTTTTAACCTCCAAAAACCACAAACGCTTTTTTAACCTCCAAAAACCACAACTCACAAAAAACATACCATAATGTATTGGGAACCATGCCAATCATACCCACCATGCCAACCATCTCCATACCACAAAAATATCAT
This sequence comes from Capsicum annuum, assembly GCF_002878395.1. Lineage (NCBI taxonomy): Eukaryota > Viridiplantae > Streptophyta > Magnoliopsida > Solanales > Solanaceae > Capsicum > Capsicum annuum. The sequence continues at coordinate 66,208,278 of NC_061119.1, read as the reverse complement.
AAAGCAACCATGGAGAGGGGTAAAATGGTAAAATCACATAAAATAAAAGTTTCACAAAATCAAGCCCTTACATACCAGAATTGCTTCAATGAACTAATTTAACATTATGAGTGTCATTACCTATTTTTAGAACTTAAAGGGGGTATTTTCTAGCCTTTCTACTGATGTTCTTAACATGCTTGTGATGAAATTTGTGGGAAGCTACCCTTTATATAATCTATCTGAAATGAGTCAGAAGGCATTAATAATGAGTTTATTTCTATTTTCTCTAATGGAAGAAGCCACTCTGTGGTTAGATGAATTTCTATGAGGATATATACAACTCAGAATGAGTTGAGGACTCAGATCTTATACTAATTTTTTCCTCCCTCCAGAATGTTGCAATTGAAAGAAGTAATATATAATTTCAAGCAATTGTATTTAGAGGCACTTTATGAGACTTGGTTGAGGTTCAAAAAAGAAGCTACAGATTGTTCCAAACCATAGGATTGTTTGTAAAAACATGATAGAGAGCTTCTACAGAGTCTTGAATGCTAACACCAATGTTATAATAAACACTATCATTGATGGGGCATTCACGAGTCTAGGTTAAGATCATGCTTCTGAGATCCTAGATCAGATCACAAAACCAATTGATGTTGGAGTATTTGAGATGCAGAAAGACGTGTAGATACTTATGTAAGTAGAGCTTCCATAGAGTATAAAGTATTAGATGACTCTGTAGATTAAGAGGTGAAACAACTATGGACTAAAATTAGATTGGTTATGAAGCACTTTGAAGCAGTTGTGGCAAAAAAAGTGAATGTCATAGGTTTACGAGGTTAGGCACCAAGACACGATAAGTCTAATTCTAATGAGGAGGTGAAGTATATAGACATAGAGGTGGAGAGTTTTTGAGCTAAAGGCCAAGGGTCTAACCAAGAAAAATTAGAACTCTAGGCAAGGAAATCAAGGTTGGAACTTCTATAGATATAATAATTATAACAAATCCACGTATAGAGATTAGAGTAGGGAACGTGATGGTTAATGAAGGAGAAAGGATGATTATAAATATGAAAGTGGCCTATTTGTTCCACCTGAGAACCTCGATGATGGTTTGAGCAATTACAGAATTGAAGACATGCTTGCAAAAGTTGTTAAAGGGGTAGAGAAAACTAAAGACTACTGGATATTTCAAGGCTAAGGCAAAAGTTCAAATCATATTCTACCGCCATTAAGTAGCTTTGAACAATAATTTGGTTAGATTTCTTCTGCATTAAATCAACGTCAATAAGGTAAACTTTTGAGCAACATCATCTAAAACCCAAAAAATGATGCTTATTATATTGCTATCATAAAAATAAGTGGGAAGGCTCTTGTTAAGCACCCAAAAAAGTTGAGAGAGTTCATGATACTCTAGAAAACCAAACGAATGTCACAAAAAGACAAAGAAAGCTCTTAAGAAGTATGTTTCATTACCAATAGTTTATTTTACCTTTCCCTCAATGTCTCAAGACAAAGGTAGAAGCAAGTATCTTTGGACCCTTCTATGATTAATAAATGCTATAATCTCCCCAATACAGATAATGAGTTGAATAAGGCAAGAGTGGAAAAAGTGGGGCATGTCTGGTATGTTAGACATTTGCATGAGGGGCACATACCTAAATAGATAGCCAACTATTCACAGGTTGATTCCTCAAATTTTCCGACTGAAGCCAGGTCTTGGTTTTCCATCATTTATGCTCACATCATTCCTTCTAAGAACAAGGCAAATGTTTCAATAGAGCAAGCCGATATTATTTCTTCTATTATGGACAGAATGCAAGTTAATGTAGGGGCTATTATTATCAACAAATTTAGGGTGTGGTTTCGTACTTCCTTTCATTAATCACATGGTTATTCAAATAGGTTGAGGTTAAAAGAGAGGTAATGACCGTATGAAGGATCCAAAAATGAAGATTCATTCTTTAAAGAAAAAGTAGCTCAAAAATATGCTTTAAATGAGGAAGATTGATATGGATTCACCAACATTTGGTACTCTCATCACAGCCAGTAAGATGATTCGAATAGAGATTCAATATCCATTGAGTCACTTTAGTTTGGACCCCTTACATTTTGATACATATCCATCCACGTGCATGATATGGATGTTGTTACGACCCAAAATTACCTCTACTCATAAGATGGTGCTTATAGTCACAAATGACCCCAAGCTAACACATGGCATAATAAACCACTAAGAGTATCAAAAATAACTAATAAAAACACTTATGTAGAAGATGAACTAAATAATAAGATAGATAGTAAAAAGAAAACCAATCAATAATAACTGAATTTAAGACAAAAAGTTGAACATCTAATGGTAAGCTTAAAATCTTCTACTAAGATGAGTTGCTCGGACAAACCCCCAGCTAACTCTAACTATATGAAAATTAAGAATGACAAAGGAGAAATGAAATATAGATACTAGCCCTCATATAATGAGGACTCACCAAAATATTGTTGTTGATATAGTAGGAGATCGTACTGTGCGCGATCAAAATGCTGAGCATCAGAACCTATATTATGAGATAGTATAGTACAAAAGAAAGTATGCGGTCAGTACTTTGAATGTACTGAGTATGTAAGACAGGAAGCAACTGATATAAGCTGAATATGGTACACATGACATGATAAGCTAATGCAAGACAAAGTAATGAACATGTGTTGTATAATAAACTGAATAACTGAATACAAGGTCATGATAGAATCTGAATCTGAACTATAGACAGTAAACTGTGGACTATGGGATCTACTAATAATCAACATACTCTAATCTGAGCTAAACTATATCCAACCTGTAACCCTAGCTGCAAGAGTGATCAGTTTCTTGCTAATATCTCTAACACTAACTGATGTGGATCCACTAAACTAATGTCCAAAAGGACTAAGGTGTTAAGCATAGTCTAATGGGTGACCTTTTAAAACCTATGGTGGTTATAGTTCTAGGACTTAGGGACGTCTACTAAAGATCTCAAAGTAACTGACGGATGGTCCTTCAACCTTTCGCCCGCTTTGTGCTAAGTACTACTCCCAACTGAATGAAACTAATAACTACAATTCTCAACAATAACAATAATCCAGAGACTAAAAATAAATATGTTATCTGAAAGAATTCAAAGCATTTAAAATGGGAGATTTATTACCCAAAAGTATATGCATGAAATTCTAGATCATTAGGTGTGCAAAACCAACTATTTTTGAAGAATGCAACTATTATGCTATTTTTGTATATTGAATGAATTTAAAGAATTTAATGACCCAAGTCCAACAATCATGGATTTCACAATATAACTAGGGTTTGTGATCATGGACCTATAATAACACTAAAATTCATGATAAAATAGGGATTATAAATCAACGACATGAAGTGATTGAGATATTAATAAATTTTCCAGCAACCATAAACCCTAAATTGTAAAGAAGGAACTGAACTAGAAAATTAGATTAACTTAGGGACTCAATGGGTTAAAGGGGTTCCATTGATGAAATCCCACATACCTAGAGATAAAAGCCTTAAAGAATTCGTTAGCATTGGATACCTGAAGAGGATGAACCCTTGCTCTGCCTTGGGGAAAGAATTCACCTCTTTTCTCTATTTAGAACTATGTGTCAGATGTTTTTCTGATTAATGAGGGTTTAGGGCGATATTAAACCCAATAATAATATTAGAGATAACCTAAATAATGTATTTTTGTGTTAAAAGAGTGGGATAATACTGATATACTACTTTAAAATTCATATTGGGAACTGTTGGAAGAGATGTACGGGACCTTCCCACGATCGTGGGTTTAACCTATGATCATGGGTTATACTTGTGGTTGGGAGGTGGATGAGAGCTCTCCAAACATGATCATATTAGTGTTGGTATGATCATGTAATCTACCTACGATCGTACCTTATTCGTAGGTTTGAAAGTTCAATCAGGATTATCTATAGGACTCATGCTCGTGCTTAGGATCGTGGTTTTAAAGAATAATCGTGGTTCCCTCTCATGGTTGGAAGGTATACTTGTCAAATTTCATATGTTGGGGTTATATCGATTAGACAAAACTATTGTATGGTCATACAATGTAACCACGGTCTTGGTTTGGCTCTTGATATCTTACTTCAGTATAGTGCTTTCTTAAAAAGGCCATAACCTTTTACTATGATATCGTATTAAGACAAAATTGGATGCATTCGAAAGATAATTGAAATATCTATCATTTGGTGGGTCTAAAGATCCAAGATGCTTCATAATATATAGTTTATGCTCATTTAAAGTAGATTATTTCTCAAAGAATCAATCGGTAGGGGAGATTTTGGCTTTGTTATGGGCTTGGAGGTTCTTGTGGCATTCTACATGGTCAAATCCCTTCCTTGGATTGAATTTTCTAGGGTGTTACAATATCTCTCCATTAGGATCATTTATCCCCAAAGAAAAACTGACTGAGTTGAAAGGCTAGGGAGAAGAGCTGCAATTCCCATATTTCTCCTGATATTATTGGAACCCATTCACACTATCTATACTTAAAATTCCTCTATTGAGTTTCTATGAGCTTAACACTAACATGATACTGAGTCGGTAATTGAATTGTGGATGAACTCTAGGATGTATACTATGACATCAGAATAGCTGGGTGACATAAAATCAAAAAAATTAATTAAGTGGAAACTATTACCTCAAGCTAGGACTGAGTTGTAAAGAAAAAGGTGGAGGTACTTGGTCATCATATATCCCTCCACTTCCCAAGTAGCTTCCTCAACTGACTAATTTTTCCAAAGAACCTTTCCCAACGTGACCACCTTATTCCTTATCTTAGAACCTGACGGTCAAGGATTTCAATAGGAACCTATTCCTAAGAGAGACTATTTTTCATGCCTATACTTTCTGAGGACATAAACAATGTAGGATTACCAATGTACTTCTTCAGCAGAGAAACATGGAAGATTGGATACACCACTGCTAAGTCTACTGGCAAATCTTACTCATAGCCTACTTTACCAAAATGACCTACAATCTCAAAAGGGATAATAAAGTGGGGACTGAGCTTTCCTTGCTTCCCACGTCTCTTCACCCCCATCATACGTAAAAATTTTGGGAAGAAAAAATCACCAATAACAAACTCAAGATCCTTTCTTCTTTTATCTTCTTAGGACTTCTAATGACTCTAAGCCATTCTCAACCTTTCTCTTATCAGCTAAACTTTCTCTATGGATTCATGGACCGAGTCTGGTCCTAGCAATATTGCATCACCAACTTCAAACCAACCAATAGGATATATATACCTCCCACTATAAATTACCTCAAATAGGGCCATCTAAATACTAGTGTGATAGCTATTATTATAAGAAAACTCAATCAAAGGCAGATGATCATCCCAACTACCTTTGAAATTGATTATACAGTCTCTCAGTAAATCCTCTAAGGTTAGAATAATTCTTTCTTCCTGACCATCTGTTTATGGGTGGAAAGCTGTACTGAGATAAACTTTAATACCAAGACCTTTCTGAAACGTCTTCCAAAATTGAAAGGTAAACTGAATACCTCTATCTAAAATGATAGTTAAAGAGACTTTATGCAATTTTACCAACTCCTTCAGGTAGATTTTAGCATAGTTCTTGGTTGAATCTAAAGTGTTATCTGGCAGAAAATGGGCCATCTTAGTCATTTGGTCCATATAACCCAAATGAAATAATGTTGTTGATGAGTACCAGGCAAATAATTATTAAGCCAATATTCACTACCTCCCACTTTCAAGTAGGAATACTAATGTCCTAAAGTTTACTATGAGGTCTCTGGTGCTCAGCTTTAACCTGCAGGTAATTTGGACACTTAACCACGAATTTTACAATGTCTTTCTTCATAACATTCCACCAATAGACTTCCCAAAAATCACAACACATCTTAGTGGCTCCTAGATGAATAGAATATCGATAATCATGAGCTTTTACTAGTATCCTTTGTCTTAAATCATCTACATGTAGATCATAAAGTTTGACCTAATTCCAAAGAACAATATCTTCCCCTGGGATAAAACCTCAAACTCTTAACTCTGAACAACTTCTTTCTATCTAAGTAAAACAGGGTCACTATGTTGCTTTTCTTTAACCTCAACAACCAAATTAGATTATGAACTATTTTGAACCGAAATACTACCTTCAGCTGAATAAACCTACCGAAATCCCATTCTAGCCAACCCATGAACCTCGCAAACTAATTTTTTATTTTTATCCTCTACATAAGCAACACTTCCCATAGGTAATCTTCTAAGAGCATCAGCCCCCATATTGGCTTTTCTCGTATGGTATAAAACACACATATCATAATCTTTCTGTAACTCTAGCCATCTTTTTTATGGATATTTAGATCTTTTTGACTAAACACATACCGAAGACTTTTGTGATTAGTGAATACATCAACATAAACCCTATAAAGGTAATGCCTCAAATCTTAAATGCAAAAACAATTGCTGCGAATTTAAGATCATGAGTTAGGTGGTTCTTCTCATGAGTCTTGAGTTGTATAGAGTCATATTCTACAACTTTGCCCCTCTGCATCAACACAAAACCAAGTCCAACCCTAGAAGCATCACAGTAAACCATAAAACTATTTGAGCCTTCGTATAGAGTTAAAACTGGAGCATTAGTAAGTCGAGTCTTCAACTCTAAAAATCTTTTCTCATAAGAATCGAATTATTAAAATTTGACCTTCTTCTGAGTCATCCTGGACATGGGATAAGCAATAGAGGAAAATTCTTTAACAAATTATTTGTAGTAACTGGCTAAGCCCAAGAAACTCCTGATATCTGTTAGAGAGATAGGTCTAGTCTAGCTTCTCACTACTTCAGTCTTTTAAGGATCAATCCAAATTCCTTTGCTAGAAATAATATGACCAAAGAATGTTACTAATTTCAATAAGAAATTCACAATTCCTAAGGTTGGCGAATAGCTGGCAATTTTTAAGAGTATGTAAGACAATCCTCAAATGATCTATGTGTTTATCCTTACTTAGAGAATAAATGAGGATGTCATCTATATGGACGATAACTAACATGTCCAAGAATTACTTGAACATCCTATTTATGAAGTCCATAAAAGTTGTAGGAGCATTCGTTAGTCAAAAAGACATCATAACAAATTCAAAGTGACCATACCAAGTTTTGAAGACTATCTCTAGAATGGCATATCCTCTGACTCTGAGTTGGTGATAGCCTAATTTGAGGTTTATTACAGAGAAACAATTTGCACCTCGAAGTTGGTTGAAAAAGTCATCAATCCTGGGAATGGGATACTTATGTTTTACTGTGACCTTGTTCAGCTAATGATAGTCGATGCACATTCTGAGAGAATCATCTTTTATATATAAAAAAAAAGAGTTGGAGTATCCCATGGAGAGATACTAGACCTAACAAAACCCTTGTTTAGGAGGTCCTTCAATCTTCAACTTTTTAAGCCCAACCAGAGTCATTCTGTAGGGTAGAATTAAAATAGGTTGGGTGTCTTAAAGGAGATCTATTCCAAAGTCAATTTCTCATTTGGGAGGAACTCTGGGTCTAATTTCCCTATTGGACCCATCTATATGCATGAGTTCAATGGAAAATTAAATATCATGATCCAAAGTCATACCAAGGAAATCCTAAGGAAAACATCCATAAAGTCACGAACAATATGAAAAAACTCTAAAGAAGGTGGTGAAGCAATACTAGTACCATTAATATGAGCCAAGTAAAATAAGCATCCCCTCTCCACCAAGCGATAAGCCTAAAGGAAATATATAACTCTTTAAGGTTCCAACAAAACATACCCTTCCAATCTATCCTTGGCACACCCAACGAAGCAAAGGTCATGATCTTAGCATAATAATCTAGGACAACATGAAAAGAAGCTAACCAATCCATACCTAATATGACATTAAAATTTACCATATCTATGATAATCAGATATACCCAAGTCTAATGCCAAACAAAAGTCATAACATAAGATCGGTATACTCTATCCACCACTAAAGAGTCTCCTATAAGGATAGATACATGAATAGGCATGGCAAGAGTCTCACTAGCAAAGTTAAAACCCAAAGAAAAATATGCAGACACATTAGAAAAAGTTGATCAGGGTCAAATAACATAGATGAAGAACTAAAAAAATAGGGACCATACCTGTGATAACAATACTAGAAGCCACTGCCTCTAGTCTGCCAGGTATAGCATAACACTACCCATTACAACCACCTGACTAAGTAGCCCCACGACCTCCAACACGGGCACCAATATCTCTGTCTCATGCACCTCTAGTAGAACCTCTACCTCTCACTGTCGATCTAGGAGTAGGCCTAAAAACATAGTGGTGATAGTCCTTAGCCAAATGGCCAACCTCATCACACACAAAGCAGCCTCTGAGCCCTGACTTATAAAAAAAGGTAAGGCTGAGCTAGAACGACCACTCAAAGCTGTGTAAAAAAACAAAATACCTACTATTTGAACCCTACAAGGCTACCTGCACTGGTCTACCATGATACCCATAAAAACCTCTAGAATCTCTACCTCAGGAGTGTGACCTCTAAATTAGCCCTTATGACTCACCCTCTTGGTGCTTCCTTGAGATGCTCAAAGAATAGACTCATTCATCTTAGGATGATCCATTATACTCTAAAATAATGTGCCTGATACTACCATTTGGGCAATAGCAAGCTGAAGCAAAATATCCAAGCTCTTCATAAACTTTTGAATCTTCTCAAACTTAGTAGCAATAGTGGCATAAGAGTATCTAGACAAGGCATGGAAATGTGCCTTATACTTTGCAATAGTCATTAAGCCCTACTCCAGGTGATAAAACTCATCTCTCATTTGATCCCACAGACTATAAGGAAAAACCTATACAAAAAGGCCTCAGTAAATTGATCCCAAGTTATCTTTTATGAACCAAAAGGTCTGCAACTAAAAAGTGACCTCCATCAATCCCAAGTTGCATCTCTTAACTAGTAAGTAGTATAAGCAACCCCATGTGACTCAAGTAATCCAAGATTATGCAACTTCTTACAATAATTAATCAAGAACTCATGGGCATCTTAGCTTATAACACTACTGAACCTAGAAGGACCCAACTAAGTAAATCTCTCAAACCTCTTCTGATCCTCAGAAGGCATAACTATACTAGCAATAGTAAGAGACATTATGAATCTGTCTGGATGAGATCCCACCCGAGGGGATAACATTGATGAAAGCTGAATTCCTGATCTTAGCATACCATACTCGAATCCGACATAAAAAGAGGAACAAAACTCAGAGTTTATGAAGTACCATAAGCATATATTGGTATCACTAGAGGATCCACATTAGGAACTTGAAGAACACTATAGGCAGGCTCTAACATAGAAAAAGGTACAATACTCGGAGCTGGAGGAACACCAGGTGAACTTAAAGGAGTACCCTTCAAATGCGTTCACAGACAAATCAATAATCCCTCCAAGACTGGGGTAGAAAAACTTAGTAGGATAGAAGTAGGCCCTATATATCTAGCAGAGTCAACTTGAGGCTCAGGGAAGATTTCTCTAGTACTACCACTGGATGGGGTAGATCCTCGTGCGTTTTTACTTTCTTAGGATTGTCTACAACTCGCAACTCTCCCTCTAGACTGAGCTCTCTCCTTAAATGATGCTCAACATCTCTATCATCACGGGATATATTCCTCACCATCTGCACAAAAAAGAGTAAACTTAGTTTAGAATATAGGGTATAGAAAAATCCGCACGATATAGACTAAAATAAAGGAAGTTTCTTAAGGATATCTTATAGACTCTCAAAGACAGGTACAGACGTCCATGTACCAATCTGTGAGGCTTTACGAGAATCCTATTCTTACACTAATGTGCCCAATGAACCTAGTGACTCTCGTAATAGTTTTTCATGATCCAAAACCAAGGGTCATGATGGCACTTGTTATGGCAAGCCTTAATACGTAAGCCTATCACCTAAACTAATATAAAATAATAAAATAATACCAAAACCTAAGGCAAGACTCCTAGAATAGAGTCAAAACCAAAGATACCATCAAAATATTCCAAAACTTGGCATCATATTGTAAGAACCAACTAAGTACATCTCAAATGTCAAAAATATACAATCGATAGCCCAAAAGGATCATAATCTGCCTCCGAATATGAATATAAGATATAATATAAACAAGAGAAGATAGTAGATCAACTTGGAAGCATAGATCAACCACTACCTTAAAAGTACTCTAAATATCGCCTGCATCAGCTACTGCATAGTGCACTCATACCTGGATCTGCACTGAAAGGGTGCAGTAGGGGTGAATATGGTCCACTTGTACTCAGTACGTATCATAGGCTGACTAAGCAAAGTAGAAAATAAAGCATATAAAATACACACTATGGGCAGGTCACTTGCAATAAAAAATATCCATAATGGTAGCCCATACTGTCGTTACTAACAATTCTATAATATATACATATACCAAAATACAAGTCCTAAAATGAATCAAAAATAGATAGATATAACATCAAGAACAAAAATACAACACAAAATCTAATATTTCCAATATTTCCATGGTGGTACCAATGTTTCATGAATGTATATAATATAAGGATATAATGCTCATAACCAGCCAGATGAGAATTTCAAAATCCAACCAATATATCAATATATGTGAACCAAAAATTCACTCAATATACCAATCATTCAAGATCCAGTATAATCCATATGCTAATAAAGTTAAATATACAACAATATTCTATTGATACCACATAAATTCCTATTTAGGCTTTTTCACCAAAAAAGATACCACCAAATAAACATACACAAAACCAACAAATATTATATAATACTACACACGGTCACACATAGAAAATAATATCTCAAAACCACTAAATACAACAACATAGGACCCCACACAGGAACAATACAATAACAAAGTAATTTTCATGGTTAGTTCCCACACCCATAACATAATTTTATGCCAATATTAACTACCCAACCCAGTTTGAAGAAAGTTAAGCTATAACATACCTCGAATGTCAACAATCATTCCAAAAATCCTTACGAACAGAGCTTCCCCCAATGAACAGACTCAAAATCAACTAAAAACACAAATATAGAATCCACTTATCAAAAAAAATCAACATACCAATATTACCCATTTTTAAGTTTGGGTCAAAATAAACTCCTAAATTGAGTTTTTGAAAAAAAAAAAGGGTAAAACTAGAATTTTAGTCCAAATATATATTTCTCATAGTTGAAGGAATCCATAGAAGAAAACCCAAGTGAAAATGGATTGAAATTGGGGTTTAAATCAAAGAATTACTAATTTAGGCTTTACAAGCCAAAATGCCTAAATTCCACTTTTGAAATTGAGTTTTAATAAGATTTAAATGATGAGAATTGAAAAAACAAATAGGGATTTGGAGCATACCCAAACTCAAAAATAGAATAAATCGACCAAAAACTCAAAACCCCAAGCTCCAAGTATCAAAAATGGTGAAAAATGACAAAAATAGGGTAAAAAACCGCCTAGGCATCGCGCAAATGAACATCGATTCACTTAAGAGAACCTCGGGTCACTTACGCGGACATCTCTTAAGTGACCAATTGTCACTTTCGTGATACCCATTTGGTTAGTGAGTGTCGCGTAACCGACCCGGCTGTCACTTAAGTATGCCAGTCATCGCTTAAGCGACACTTAAGCTGTCAAGCCCAACCATTTCGAGAACACAATTGAACTATGATAATAAACTAAATTTGATGCTTTGAACTCAATATCAATATCATATTTTTTAAAAAATATAGTTTCTACATGGTTAACCTTGAAACCCAATTTAATAACTATCTAAACCGAGGGTCAAAATGATATATAAAAGTCATAAACCACACCAACCATGTTACCACCATAAAATCAAAGTTATGGAGCTACTGGCATAATCCGTTTTTCTATTTAGCCCATAAAAAAAATAAATATTGATCAAAGTCAACTATAAAGCCTTTTCAATCACCATGAACATACAAAGATCACACTAAAAAGCATTGGAATTTGTGTCAATCATCCCCACACTCTAGAAATACCCTGAAGAAATCATGGGGAGAGGTAAAATGGTCAAATTATATAAAAATAAATAATTGACAAAAAAACCATAAATCAAGTTGTTACATCTAGGATCTTAGAAGCATGCTCTAAATATAGACTAATGAATGTCGCATAGTGATGGTGTTTCGTACAACCTTAGTGTTAGCATTTAGGGATATATAGAAGATATTTATCAAGTTTCTACCAGTAATTCTATGGATTTAAACACACTATAAATTCTTTTTGAACCTCAACTAAGTCTCCTGTAGTGCCTCTAAATGAAACCATCTAAAATTTTATATCTCATCTTTCAATTGCAACGTTCTTGAGGACAGGAAAAATTTGTCCAACTTCTAAGTCCTCAACTTATTCCAAGTAGTAATAGATCCTTGTGGTAATTCAACCAACCACAGAGAAGCTTCTGTCATCTAAGAGAATGGAAATAACCTCAATCTAATAGCCTTTTGAACCACTCCAGGTAGATTATACAAACTAAACATTCCCATAAAGTTCACTACATACATGTTTGCATCATTAGTAGGAAAGCCAACAAATACCCTCTTTAAATTTAGAAAGTGGATCATGGCACTCGTAATGTCAAACATAGTCCCTTAAGGCAATTCTGGTGGAATGATTGTACCAATTTTAATTGGTTCCAAATAATCTAAATCTTTCTCTAGGACCTAGGTCTTTATAAGAAGGGAGATACTATTGTAGAGGTTGGTTCCCCCTATGCCTTCTTTATCCCTTCCGGTTATTAAGTGCAGCCATATAATTTGCTCTATCTTGTTTAGCTGTTTCTTATCTAGCTGCCTTCCTGGAAGCCTCTTGCCAAGCCTTCCCAACAACCCTCACTCTAGCAGTGGTCTATTCCATGATTTCTTCCCCAATAAGATGAAGTGTTAATTGATCATGAATTTTACCACCACCATGAATGCCTTCCAGTAAGGCTGTTGTATCATGAATACCTTTGTTAACCATCCTTTGATAATTTCTCAGAGTTCTCTCAAGCTCCGTATGAAGTGGAATCAGGGGATTTGCTAGACTCCAAGTACTGGGCAGACACTGATATGCTCCCTAAAAATAACAAAGAAGTAAATTAGTAAGCAACAACCAACAATCCCAATAAACACAATCAACCAAATTCATTACCATATTCCCCGACAACGATACAAAAATTTAAAGTTGCCCAAATTATACCTCTAAATAAAGCATAAAGAGTCGTTAATCAAATGTAGAATCCAACTAAGGTTGGGGTCAATCCCATAGGGAATAAGTTGAAATATCAAGTAATATGTAGTCGAGGTAATTAATGACAATCTCTGATAAAAGATGGGGGTTTAAATAAAAAATTTAGTAGTTATAATTATTGATTTGTTGGATTAATCAGTATGAAAGAGGCGTTAGGATTGTGTTCCCTAATACTTCATAACTCCATAGGTTCTTCATATTTAGTGATCTCTTGGGGTGTTTGGTATGCAGAATTAATAAGTTATTTATTAACTAACCAACTATGATATGTCCCCTGTAGATGACTATCCCCAAGCAAAAAGGTTCATACATTATGTGTTTTGTATTACTAACCCCTATTTATCATTCTAATTTAGTCTCTCCCATTTACCAGTTCAAGCATAATTAAGTGAAGGTTGGTAGCTCCAGGTCTTTTTGTTGATTCCCTTTTTCTATATGATTACCCTTGTTAAATTATAGAGTATAAATAACATGAGTCCTAATATTTCACACTACTAGAACGAAATCAATCCAAAGAGAATAAACAATACATGTCTAAATACCATCTTGAGAATCACCTCATACTATGAACACTACTTCATTAGTCCATCATGGTTTCAATAATCATAGTTTTGTTTTTCAGCTACTCATAATTTTTAGAACACGAGAAGAATTTTGATAATAAAGCATACTTAAGAACTCACAATAATAATATGAAAAGCTCAAAAATCTCACTTTGGATTAAAACCCCAAAATCGATGTTTGTAATTTCATGACCAAAGATATGGCTTAGAACCTTAAAATAATGTAATAGAATGTAAAACAAACATAAAACCTAATATGAGTACATATCGATAAAAAAGAAATTCTATCCTAAACTATATAGGAGAAGAAAGTCAACAGGTTTCCACCAATTGTGAACCAACTCATGAATTAGTCTACCAATTGTGAACCAAAATTGCAGAAATCAGACTCTACTTGCATTTATTCATCATCATTTCTAGTGATCAAGTGTACAATCTTAAACTCATCTACCAATCATTAACACCATCCATGGAAATTAGAAATGTAGTTTTTCAATAGTATCTTATTCACGACCATATTGACGAGTTGTGGATGGTTACACGACCCTTGGACATAATCCATGATTCTTCCTTTGGTCAATTAAGATTTTTTTCTCCATTTTGTCTCGAACCCTATTCTCCTACAAAATATAAAAAAAATACATCATACTGCCAAAAACACCTAAGTTCATGCATATTTTTCTTGTCTTAAGCATTAAAAGTGCGATGAAACCATGGCACATCAATCTTTACCTGGGCCCATATTATTGAGATTGCAAGGAAAATGCGCACGATCATAATAAGTTAAACTTATTAAACCTGTGAGATCACCATTCTACGTTATACAATTGCAAGGTTGCTAGATTTTAACTCATTACGATCACAAGGTTATCATCATACGAAAGCAATGAGTAAAAACTGAGTCAAACCTGGGTCATTTCTATGATTTTTGGTGATACTCAAGACCATTAGGGTGATATGTCAAATTTCCATTAATATTTGGGCATGTTTTTTTCCTTTTTGCAATGCCCATGTCACTATTGGTAATATGCCATTAAATTTGGTGATTTGGAGACTCTGAAAAAGTGTCCCAAGTCCTATTTTTAAGGTAGTACAATACCTGAACTTCCTTCCACTCAAATTTTTGCACCCAAACCTTTTCAAATCACTTCTAAAAACTTTTAAATTTGGTGGATTAGTTAAAAATAAAATCTAAGCTATTCTAAAAACTAAAATTTTAGAATTAAACAAAACTTTTGAAAATAGTGGGTGTCTTCCATCAAGCGCTTGATTTAACATCACAATATGTTGTAAACAACCTTACCATTTATTTTTTCATATTAGGGATTTGAAATCTTTGTCCTAATTTTTAATTAACATCTTTATGAGGCACTTGGGACAAAGGTAAGGAAGAGATGAAACCAACTCCGTCTTGCCATTTTGAAGACCTAAATCTCTTACCCAACTTCATATCAAACTTTCATGTAGGCACATTAGGTAATGGTTAACATTAATTGGCCAATAGTTAGGCACCTTATTCTACACTTCTTGCTCTTTAAGTGAGGAACGTCCTTTTGTTCTCTTAGAATGACAAACACCAAAGTGTAAGGTCCTTTTCCCTCCTCTCCAAAATTCTTTATTTGCCTAGTTGCTTTGGTTTCCATCACATCTACCAAATACAAAATTGAGAAATGGTTGGAATTAGGTTTAAGCCTCTCCATTTCTGAGTATACATCTCTCTTTACATTCTCACCCAAAATACACTAGAGTTTCTACAAAGGACTTGATTGGATATATTTTGCAACTATAGTATCATTTCATCAATTTCAACATCTTTCATTATTTTTGGCTCGATTGGTTAGCAAATCACTATAAATTGTTCAACATCAATCTTACCCACATCATCATTGAAAACCTTCTCATCACAAGTTTTCATGACAATTTGACATTGACTACCACATTCTTTAATATTTGCATTCAATTCAGTTTTTAATTTTTGAGTAGCCATTTCAATTTGACTCCACACTTGACATTGCTCAACATGTAATTTGACAGATTCAACCACAATTATTAACATTCTATCAAGTTGATACTTATTTAATTCAAGTAGTTGAGCTTGATTTAATAGCCACTATTGGCTCACAATTTGTCTTTTGTCAAGTGTTTATTTATTTTGGGGATTTTTTTATATTCATCACACATTTTTGGCTCAACCCTACTGTTTGAACTCTCTTCTTCAACAACTTCATTTTTGAATATTAGACAGACATGTAAGATATTTAAATTTTCACAAAATTCTTCTTATTTTTCACATTTCTTTTCGAATATCATCATGGATTGGTGCAAGAGATGTATATTCTAGCCCGTGGTAGTCACCCAATCCAAGACAGTTTGAAGTATTGCTTCAACACTTTCATATCTGGCCCATTGTTCTTCCTTTGCCACATTATGATACCTATCAAACTCAAAAGAATAACTAACATTTTTTATTATAACTTAAGAAGGGGACACAATTATCGAGATGGTCCATATATTTCTCTCCTAAAAGCATTTCTACAATCTTCCCAAAAGTTGGATCCTCCATAATAAGGACATGAATCATCAAGATAAGGTTTGCAGCCATCAAACTTATTTTCATTCCATGATTCCATAGTAATAAGTTAAACAAAAACAAAAACCTACCTAACATAAGGGATATAAGAAAATCAGAAGCATATATTCACAAGTTCAAATCAAAGCAAGCTAAAATTTCAAACTAACTCAATACTCCAAATTGTTTTGTAATGATTTAATTTTTGGTGATTTTTGTGAAATATTTATTTCTATGTGATTTAATTATTTTACCCCTCCCTGTGGTTGCATTATGATATTTATGGAGTGTGGGGATGATTGACATAATTCTCTATGCATTTTGATGTGATTTGTGCGAGTTTATGGTGTTTGGTGGCTTGGAAAGCCTTGTAGTTGACTTTGTTCAACATTAATTAATCTATGCATTGGATGGGAAAAAAAACTATGCTAGCAGATCTGGAACATCAATTTTAGGTTTGTAATGTGGTTTATGTGGCTTTATGACTTTTATATCTCATTTTAACCCTTCATTCAAAAAGTTATGAAAATAGGTCTCGAGTATCAATTATGTGAAAACAATATTTTTTTCAAAAATTTGGTATAGCCATTAAGCCTAGAGTATAGAATTTAATTGGGTAACATATTTTGTTTACATACTCTGGGCTCCAAATGAATCTCGAAGGGTCAGCAGAGACTTGGAATTCCAAGTCTCTACAACTGGTGCACTACTAAGCTGGTGTAGTTGCTAAAGCTCCACTTTGGCCTCTTTAGAGGCCTACTCTAAGTGCCACTTAGTCTCTTTGGTTGATGGCTACCAGCTGGGCAAGGGTGATTTAGCGACCCTTATCCACTTTAGCTTCACCTGACACTTGGTATAAATAATTCTTTTCTCAGTTTTCTTCATTATTTTTTAGACTTGGATCTTAGGGATCAAGTTTTTATATATTTTCGTCCATTTCTAAGTTTGGGTAAGCTCCAAAACTCTTATTTTATCTAATTTTCTTTGATTCTATCATTTAAATCTTATTTAAACGCAAATTTAAAGATGGAATTTGGAGATTTTGGTCCAGAAGACCCAAATTATCTTCTTCAATTCAAAATCCAAATTCACTCTATTTTTACTTGGGTTTTCTCCTAAGCATTTCTTTAATCTTAGGAAATATATTTTTGAACTAAAATTTTAATCTTACCTTTTTTTTAAAAACTCATTTCGGGGGTCCATTTTTTACCCTGACTCAAAAATAGGCAATATGGATACTATTGGTTTTCTTTTGACGCATAAATACTATCACTGTTTATTTTATTTGATTCCAAGTTCATTCGTGAAGGAAAAGATCCATGTAGAAGGCTGTTTGGTCTAGTTTTTGGCATTCATGGTAGGTTATTGGCTTAACTTTCTTCAAACTGGGTTGGGTAGTTAGTAATAATTTAATAGCATGATATGGGTATGGGATTGTATCATAGAAAATGTGTTAGGTGATTTATGTGCCCGTGTAGGGGCCTATGTGGATAATATTCAGTAGTTTTGAAATATTATTTGCTATGTGTAACCGTGTGGAGTCTTATATGATATTCTTAGCCTAATAATGGTATATGTATCTTTGTTTTCACTTTTTTTTGTTGAAAAAACCCTAGATTTTGGGAATTGTATGTTATCAATGAATTTTTTTTGCATGTTTCACTTGATGGTTTCTGGATTAAATTATATCATGGATGGTTAGTTGATTTGAGTAGATTTTTTAGCCCACATGATTGGGATATTAATTAGATAGGGGATAGTCTCATTTTGGTTGGTTGTGAACATTACATCCTCATATCATATTCATTCATGAAACATTGGTACCACCATGGAAATACTCGAAATACTAGTTTTTTCTGACAAAAAATATGATATCTTTAAAAATCCTCTACCTATTTATGAGGCAGAGAGGAGATATGAATATTGATATTGGATATTGGTTGTATACGGATTAATGAACCCCCCATGGGTCCTACCTTAGGAAGATTTATCTTGTAAACATATACGGGGGTTATTCTATGATCTCGTGCATCACATCATCATAATCATCATCTTCAGTGCACTTCATATATTATGCTTAGGTTGTGATTGTATTTATGTCTTTGACTTGATATCTGCTCATTTTATCTATATTCCTATACTTGTATATTTCTTCTTCTTTTCTTTACTCGTATTTGTTATATGTGTGTATAATAGAACTGTTAGTGAAGACGGTATGGGCTATCATTTGGGACATTTTTTTATTTCAGGTAACGTGCCTATAGTTTGTAGTTGTATGCTTTATTTTCTACTTTAATCAGTCAGTCTATGATACTTACTGAGTATAAGTGGACTGTACTCATCCCTACTGTGCCCTTTTGGTGCAAATCCAGGTATGAGTGCACCTCGTGGTAGTTGATTCAGGCGATACTTGGAGCTCATTCGAGGCAGCAATTGATCTATGCATTCGGAGTTGGCCACTACCGTTTCTCATCTAGACTATGTCTTTATTGTATTCAGAGACAGAGTTTTCTCCTTTTAGGATATCCTATGTACTTTGATTTTGAGTTGTAATAGTTAGTTCTTACACTATGACACTTGGTTTTGGGATTTTGGTATGGTATCCTTGGTTGTATATGTCAGGTTTTGTTACATTTGGGTGGTTCGACTCTATTCCAAGAGTCTTTCCTTGAGTTTTGCTATTTATCTTTCATTTTTTATCTGTTTGGGTGATAAACTTACTTTTTAAGACTTTCCGCGACAAGTGGCATCATGACCCTTGATTTTTGGGTCGTGACATGTTCTCTAAAAACAACTCCATTTTTTATAATGCTCAAATACACTCAAGAAATAAATTTATGTGGCTTCTAGCAATATATTTAACCCAACAAGAATTAGGATCGAGTCCACAAGGAATAATATGACTAGCGATCAAGAAATTAAGAAATAAAAGTAACTTGCTATAATCTAAATAAAGATACAAGTGTTTTGGGGATATTTGATATATAAAAGTGAAACAAGGATAGAGCCAATTCAAAACATGAAAAAGTGATCAATGGATTTCACAATGATGGAAAACAACGTAAATGACATGGGAAAACAATTCGATCAATGATCCATCATGTTCAATTAACTACTCTAAATTTAACCACGTATTTAGCAAATTAGCTTTGGAATATCAAGTATCCACGACTTTTTTCAAATTTTGAAAAGTATTTCTTGGCTAGTTTCTTTCAAAGACTAGCCAAGTTCCAACACAAATTGTTTCAATCTATGGATAAACTAGAATTTGATTATTTCTAGAAACAAATTTCATAAGATGGGTCACATGTTTGAAATCATGCTAAATTAATCTTTTCCAACCTCAATTAGCTCTTTCAAGCTTTAATCAAAGTAGATAGGCAAGACTCACTCTAATTATATTTTTCTATCTCATCTAGAGTAGAAATTGTAAAACACAAAATTAATTTAGACAACAAAAACCCATTAATAAATCAACAATAGTAAATTAATAGAAAAGCTTGAAATAAAATCAAAACCCAGATTCAACACATAAGCATTGCATTATCTATAACTAAAAATACTCAAATATGAATCCAAATACACCCATATTTCCTATACAAATAAAGAAAAAGAAAAGAAGTTTGAGAAATTAACAATACAAAGCTTTCAATCTTCAAATCCCAGGGTGTTAGGTCAAGATACCTAGCCTACAAAGAGATATAAGGCAAAGATATTTTAGAATGTTAGGGGTCAAATATTGATGGATTGGGACAGAATTTGTGGAGTTCCAGATCTGCCCTTGACACTTGATGAATTTCTTCATCAATGTCGAGATCGCGACCCTAGTGTAGCTTGATATCGCATCCCATGTCCTTGAAATAGCAAGGCATTGACTTTGACCAGCTCGTGATCGTGAGCTTTCTTCATCGCAGTTGCAATGCACGTTTTGTTCCATATTTCCAACTTCTTTATTTCAGTCCTATTTTAGCTGTGTTTTGCCTTAATTTCATTCCTTTTAATAAGTACTCCTTCTAAATTCAAAATACCTAAAATTAGCATAATTCAAAAGATAATTAGCCTCTTATTATAAATTAATTTTACAAAATAATAACAAAAAAAATATAAATGATTGGAAAAATTGCCTATCATCAGATATTAAGGTGAAATTCATATCCTCATGGTAGAGAAAAAGTTGATGGGTCGTGTTGCAATATTAAATAAGGAACTTTTAGGGGCAATCCAATATGTAGTAAGTAGTTTTTATTTTAGTTTTTAGATTTTTAGTGTCACTTGTTTTTGTAGTTTTTATTTTTGTAGATTAGGAGAAGGATGAGTACCCCCAATCTGAACTAAGGGGCA
The DNA here is from genome assembly GCF_002878395.1 of Capsicum annuum. NCBI lineage: Eukaryota > Viridiplantae > Streptophyta > Magnoliopsida > Solanales > Solanaceae > Capsicum > Capsicum annuum. The sequence goes on along the minus strand of NC_061119.1, from coordinate 66,187,476 downwards.
TGGAAAAATCTATGTGTGTGGTTCTCCGAACCCTTAATGGAAAAAAAGTGAAAATTGATATGTTGCTAGCTAGGCTCAAAGGAAGGAGTATTCTCAATTCTTATTCTTTTGTTTGTACTTTGGGTACAAAGTATAATTTTAAGTGTGGGTTGTGAAATCTTTTAATTTTCTTAGGGTGAAGTGTGCTATAGGAGTCTAAATTTTTGTTTTTCTTTTGACTTCTAGTAGGTTTTTGAAAAGAAATTTAGGGCCTGAGCATCACCCCCAGGCCTTATCATTAATCAAAGCAAGAATTTGTACATAGTGATGGGGGCATAAACCTAACCTCTAGTAAATGAATACATGTCAAGAAATAAGTATACAACTTTGCAAAAGAAAAGAATACATGTTGGACTCTATAACACATAGGTAGCAATAATAATGAAATATCAACTCTAAGGAGGGTCATTAAGCCTTTGCAATTTCCTTCTTCTAAAACTTAGTACACCCATTTTGTCCATTTTGAAATAGCCTACTACTACTTGTGGGAGTTGACTGCAATGAAAGTAATACTAGAGGAAGTCAGTCTTATGACTGATTTTGGACAGTGAATCAGCAACAGAATTGGCTTCTCTAAAGACATATCTACAAGTATAGAGCCAAAATTAAGAGATAATCTTGAGAAGGGAATCAATAGAATATTGTAGGTACCAAAGAGGTGGTTTCTAAGCTCTGCTAAATTTGATAAGTAGTTCAGAATCCACCTCTATGATGACTTCCTGAACACCATTATGCAGACACCAAGAGAGACTCCAAATAATTGCCTCCGCTTCTTCTTTTTTATTAGTCCCTTACCCTAAAGGTGTAGGATATGCATAAATGAGATCACTATTATGATCCCTAATAACATCCCCTGCCCCTATCTTGCCAGTATTAGACAGTGCACTACCATTTGAATTCACTTTCACCTTATTTATTGGTGGTTTAGACCAATATACAGATCTCACAGTTGTTTCCTAGCTGCATTGCTCAACAAACAAAATCATCTTATCCATTCAATCGACCAAAATTTTTTGGGAAATGTAGTACATAATATGTTAAAGGTGTCTTTATAGATCAAGAATTTTACCTTAGTTAGCTGTGATTTCTTGCCCCCATATTTAGCAGCACACCTATTCTTCCATAAATTCTAGTATATAATAATAAGAAGAACCCTTATTACCAGTTTATGAGCAATATTCCTGGGTTTCATTATCCACTATTTCAGAAATAAATTCTTGAGAGAGTTTGTAGCATGAATCATTCCTATAGAGGAGAAGATTTTCTAGCAAAATGTTCATCAATAAAAGTATATTGGATGGTATCAAGAACAGGATTAGAACAGCACACACTGTTAGTAGGAGCAATGCCAAATTTACTAAGGCATTCATTAGCAGGCAATTTTCGTCTCAAGACTCTCTATACCAAGAATGATCATTTGAAAGGAACACATATATGCCAAGTGTATTTATCAACCATGTTAGCCTCTCTGTGTTCCCTGATCATGTCCCATGTATTGGAGAATATAAATTCACCACAATCAGTCAACTTCTAAGTAGGTTGGTCATTGATACCATTGTGAAATTTAAAGGAAACTTTCAAAATAATCTCAACTAAATGAGGAGGGGTTATGGCAGCCAGCTTTAGGATATCCCAATTCCCACTATTCCAGTATGATGAAACTTTAACATTATTAGATCTTACACCCTTCAATCTGATATTATTTAAAGACCCCATACTTGTCCAATTGTCCCACCAGAAATAACAATTGCCAGAGTTGAGTCTCCATAAAATGTGCTTCTCAGCTTCCATCTTATTCTCATCATATGTTTCCAAACCATGGAGTGGGCATTATACTATTTCTTGGCCACTAGATTAACTCTCTGATAGTATTTGGCCTTCAAAAATTTCCCCATAGAGAGTCTTTAGTTGAAGTGTCCACCATTGTTTCAGCTGCATGGCATTTCAAACATCAATCGTATGTCTAATATGAATACCACTTCCTTTACAAGGAAAGCATTAGTTCCTCTAAGAAGCCCAATAAAGTTTTTTCTTATTATCTCCACCCCTAAAAGAAATCAGCAAATAGACACATGAGTTGTTTAAGAGTAGTTTTAAGGGGTACTTCTAAGAGGATGTGAAAAGTAATTGATTGAAGTACATGTTTCACTCGAAGTTCTCTTCCTCCATAACTAAGCAATCTTCATTGCCAACCAGAAATCCTGGATACAATCTTGCTAATCATTCCAGAGTAGTGGCTAATTCTTTATCTTTCAGTATATATTGGGCATCCCAGGTAAGTAATAGGGATATGTTTATGCTGAAAACCTATTTCTGATTCAATTCTAGAAACAGTGGAAGCGAAAGCTTTGTTAATTAGTAAGTGGCTCTTATCTTTGTTAATAAGTTGACCAGACACATCTTCATATGCAGCTAGTGTCTTCATGATTAATCTTAGAGTATGTCTTCTTTCAGTTGTGAAAATAATCATATCATCAGCAAAGCAAAGGTGATTAATTTGAGGACCTTTCTTTTCCATGTGGAAACTATAATACTGAGGGTATTGATGCAGGTTACTTAGTGTTTTGGTTAAAACTTTAGCCCCAAGAATGAACTATACAAGAAACAGCAGGTCACCTTATTTTAGACCCCTTGTAGAGTGGAAAAACCCATGTCTGGTACCATTAACAATAATAGATTACCAGTTATTTGATAGGGTTCTCCAAATCATATTAATGATCAACTCTCCAAAGCCAAATCTCCTAAGAACTAACATACAAATGACCAGGAGACCCGTCATATGCCTTGGTCATGTCTAGTTTAATGACAATATTTCAACCAATAATAGTATTTTAAATGCTACTAATAATCTCCTTAGCAAGCATGATATTTTTAGCAATGTTTTTACCTTGCAAAAATCCTAATTGGTTGGATGAGATAAAGAAAGAGAGAATAAGAGCCAACCTGAGACACAAAAGCTTAGAAATGACTTTGTTGGTGAAGTTGTTGAGACAAGTAGGCCTAAATTCTGAGAGTTTATTAGGATGTACAACCTTTGGTATCAGGACCAAACAAGTGTGAGAGAAATATTTGGGCATAGCACCACCTTAAAAAGATCCTGACCTATGATGTGCCAATAAAATTGAAAGAATTTCTAGGTCATCCCATTTGGACCTACTGTAGAATAAGTATTTATAGAAAATACCACTATTTTTAATTCATCATGAGTGGGCATTTCTTGTAGAGAATCATTGTGTGTATCTTATAGAAGTTTAGGGATACACGATAACACCTCTTTTCATATATATTCATCTTGCCCTGTAAAAATATCCTACAATGTTTTCAAGTTATAGCAGCAATGTTAGAGTTCCTTTGAATCCAATCTCCCTCCTCATTTATGACATTGTGTATAAATAGCTTCCTTCTTCTTCCCCTTATTAAAGAATAAAAGTAACTAGAATTAGCATCTAAATGTTTGAACAAGTGCAATTGAATCTTTGCTTCAGTACAACTTCTTCCACTTTACGGTGTCTAATGTATTCTGCTTGTATCCTGTGAAACACTTGTTCATTTTCATCAATTTCATTCAAAATCAAGTTCTCCTGTACTACCTGAATTTTCTACTCATAAGCCTTTACATTAGCATTGATATCCCCATATTCAGATCTAGACCAATGACTCAAATTAGAAAAAATTCTTTTCATCTTCTGTTGAAACTTCCACATAGCCTCCTATGTGCATGGTTTATGCCAACAAGATTCCACAGTGTTCAAAAAAGAGGGATTATCCACCCAACAATCTAAAAATTTTAAGTATTTTGTGAATATAGTTGTTCTATCCTACATCTCCAATAGTAAGGGGTAGTCAGAGCCAATTAAAGATAAATGAGTGATGGAGCACAGGGTCAATTTTTCAACCACATAGGTTTAATTTTACTTTCTTTGTTTTTGTAGTGGTACACTTTATCCATCCGTTGATTTTTATTTTTGGTTCTTTCTCGAGGGTGAGCCCTTTGAATCGACTGTTCTTTTTTATTTTTAGGAGTAATTTTAAAAATCTTAGTTATAGTTTTGGGACTTGTATTGATGATGGATGGATAAAAATTGTCTTGAGGGAAAAAGAGTAATTGTGATCTAATAAGTAGAAGACTTTCATTGATTGGATAATAAGTGCTCTTATTAGGCTATATGAATGTATGATGTAAGTTGTTGTGAACTGAAAAGCATGTTAAGGAATTGAATGACTATTTTTGAGATACCTAGGCTAATTTGCTTGACTCTAATGTGATTTTATCTTGAAGTTGAATTTGTGTAATTCTTGATTAAGAGTCTTTGGGGATCCTTATTGTGTTGAACATGTGACAAGTGTGTGAGTTTTTTATTCGGTTCCATATTTTCATATTGATTTCTAGAACTTTTCTGGTGTATTTGCAAAGCGAAACAAAGAATGTTGAGTTTAGGAGATGATATAGGCATTTCTTTGATAGTCGTGTTTTATACCTTACTTTATCTACCCATAATATGTGATCTTTATTAGCCACATTGATCCTTTAGCCTATTCTTTAGTAGCCTAATATGTAGCTTATTCCTTTTCTTTTAATAGACTGTAATTTAATTCAAAACTCCTAAGTTCTTTAGTTGAAGAATTAAAATTGATAAGGGGTGAGAATTGAAAAACATAAAAAGAGTGAAGTTGAAGCTCCAAAATAATATCTATTGGTATGTTGAAAAAGTTTTTTGAAAAGATAATCAAAAACTTCCTACTAAATGATGTGCAAGCTAGCTTAAAGAAAGAGGCAAAACAAAGAGAGTTGTGGAAGAGAAGAGAGGTGGTTGAAGAATGAACTTAATGGAAAGTGTAATGTATTAAAGCATTAGGGGAATTTAGTCAATATTCTTATTAAAATAATTCCTACCCATCCCTTAGCCTACATTTTAACCCTTACAGTCATACTTGATCTTGAAATTTCATATTCTTATATTAGTGGAGTACTACTCTAAGAGAAATCCTACAATTCATCTTATGTTGTGTGAATTCTTTGTGAGAGTGAGCGTAGTTCTATTCTTACACTCATTCTTGTAATTAATTACATATTGGTGAGTGATTATGGGTGACTCTCTTATTATGAGGACACATATTTAATAAAGGACATGGAACTTGTATGATCTATTAATTGAGTAAATTGCATGAGTTTGCTAACTTTGTATAGTCAACTCTTGAGGCTAGGAGGTTTTGAGTAGTTATTCATGTGATTGAAGTTGTTAATATAACATACTTGTTGTAGAACTTGCTATCTATATTAGCCGTTGTAGTACTAACTGGAGTTTCTTGTTTCAGTTGGTGATGTTATAATTTCCATTTAAATATTTGAGTGCAAAGAGTTTTTCGGAGATGAACAAGGCTTTATGTGGGAGGTTGTGATGATAGGTGCATTTATACACTTATTAGATGACTCCTACCTGCGTTTAAGCTTTGTTTGAGGATAAATTAGTGTGTGTATCTACATATCTAGTGGTATTTTTCTAAATTTATACTAATACTCATTTTATATGGTTTAAGGTTATTTTTAGTCAATTAAAGATCCAAAATAACCAAGGCAGGGATAGATGAGTTCAACTAGTCAAACTGGTCTTAAGTTAGCTTGTTCTTGTATGGTTTTGATAAGCTTTATCTAATGTATAGTGTAATGCTTGTAATGATCTGTTGTAGGATACTATTAGAGATGATTTAGGTGACATTTTAGGCCACACACGTATTACAATGGATGAGGAAGCAAGGATCAAGCTTGATGTGAAGCATACAGTGAAAATGGGGTGAAATTATGTTGTTGTGTGCATTGCCTGTGCCACGCCATCTCCACCTCGCATTCATATCTGCGAAAAAACACCTTTTCCAGTTTTTTACTGGATTTTAACTCCAAAAATCCACTCCACTCATCACCTCCAACTAGCTTAGGCCTATGCAATGCACACCCCCTCAAGAAGGTCAAATGTGGTTCCTAGTTTTAGTGAAAAACAGGTATGTAATTGTATGTAATACTTTTGGGACTTGGTTATCACCAATTGGAGGATATATAAACACCTAAACAAGTATAAAATAAGGTGATAACATTTTTGTACAGTCCATAACACAAAATCACAACACAAGCAACACAAGCTTGGGGGAAAAGGATATTCGAGGAGGCTAGAACAAGGGTTCTTATTTTGTATTATCTCTCTTAGTTTTACTTGTTTATTAATTTATTGTTATGTTATTTTAATACTATGAGTTTATAATATACCCTTATCTAGGTTTGAATCTACAAACAAGATTGTATGATATAATTTTGCACCAGTTTGACTATTTATCATGTCATTATGTGATTGTTCATACGTTCTTGATCTTACTGCTTTAGTAATTAGCCACCATTAGAGTAAATCTATAGTCTCAAAGTGAACTTACCATGAGATTGAAAGGATGGAACTAATAATATAAAGAGGTTGGATCATGATCTTCATGATTTTGGAGCTAATTGTATGGGTGGTGGGATTTACGGCAAGGATAGAGAGACACCTAGTTGCGCCACTTAGTTACAAAATGGGATTATAACTTAATGTATTTGATTTAGGCCCTCACATTCCCTCTCAATTATGTAGTTGTGATACTAATTTGGATATATGACGTAGAATATGACCATTCCTGAGTCATAATATCAACCTCGTAAATCAACAATCACGATAAACAACTTACTGGATTGAAATCATAGTTATGTATGATTGTGAGTATGTCTTGACACTAGAAAATTTCTTGCTATTGTTTCAACCCCACATTTATCATCTTTAGTATAGTTTAATATTTAGTTTCATATCTTAACTTCATACATCCTTATTTCTATCGCTTGAATAACTTGTAAGAATTGATTAGGTCTAAGTGAATAGTTAAATAAAAAGTCCTTGTGGGATCGACATCTGGATCGCAAGAGCCACTATATTACTTGTAAGATCGCATACACTTAAATGTTTCAAAGTTTCAACATTTTGCAACCCTTATTCCAATGTCCCCACCATTATACCATCTTACTTCACCAATTGAAATGGACCTTGTGTGCAGCATCAGTCATCTCATTATATCAAATAAAGTAATAAGTACATTTTACCTAGCAAATTCATGTCCAGCAACTTTTTTATCTCAAGTAATAGTTATTATTACATCATATATAACACATTCCAAGGATATTTCAACAACTTATTATACCAAGCATTATCAAACAACTCAGCAACAATAATTATGTCTAAAGACCAAGCAACAAATACTTAAAAGGAGTATACACACAATCAATCAGGTCTAAACTCCAATATTTATGATACTCACATGGATTTAAATAAATTTTTACAAGTTCTTTTACTTGGTTACCACTCAATCCTAACCACGCACTATTACTCATCAACTTTCATACCTATTCTTCTACAACAACTAACGTAATCAACTGAAACCCAATTTACTCCACAACTTCTATCTTATTAATATCCCACAAGTGTCTAGTCTTCAATTATATATAACTATTATTACTTATGCCTCCAATAATGTCACACAATTAGCATAAAAAGCATATCAACATGCAATAAACAACACTAAAGTTGCAAAATTCAATATATTTATAAATGATTAATTCATATTCACATTAGTCCTCATGTTTTATTCAACTAAAAACTATGCCTAAAGGCCTAAAACGTGAAATATCTTATTATTCTATATCATGTTCATGCTTTTTAGCCATAGTCTACTACTCAATTAACCTTATCCTATCTGAACTCCAGTTTGTTGCTATGGAATGTATGAATCTTTATTCCTTGGATGGATCTTACAATTTCTGGAGCAAATTTTATGAGAAAACAATTTAGATTTTCCCTCTCAATCTGTGCCTCTTCCTTTTCATCATTTCTTGGGTTTGGAAATAACCCTAAGGAAGTTTTAGAAGGAAGCAATGAAATAAAACTTAAGCCGAGTGAGAAAAGTTTTTTAAAAAGTGTAGGGTTGACTGCCTACTTATCTCTATGGCAGCCAGACCTCTGCTACGATAGTAAGGGTTCTGCTATAGCAGTACGAAGGCAGTCCAGTCCCCCAAAAATTTTAATTAATTCCTATTTCATGGTTTTGTCTATTAAGATTTTTAAGTAGAGACTTTGGTCCATTTAGAATTACCATCGTTCCTGTGAACTCTAGATGAGGTGCTTATAGTAACGATGGGATAAATAATTATAGTTTGTGCCAATTTACCCATTGGTCATCACAGAATGGCTATGGTCAGTAAAGCATACTCGATTGACTTATAATAAAGGTTATTAAAGCTAGGATCGTTGATTTAGAATATCCTTGGTCTCAACATTACTTGCCAACCTTACAAAAGGTTACATGAATTTTATACACATAATTCTACCATTATAAGGCAACCCTCACAATAGACACAGTAGCTGGAACAAAAGGAATAATCATCTAGAGTGAGTGTATACGAGCGCCAAAGATATCAGGGGCCTCATCAGGAACAATACCACATAAAATACCTGGGGAAAAGTTTTTTCTTCCCCGTGATAATGCCTGGATCCCATTATAGTGGGATCAATGTCCTTGCAGCGATATTGTTGCAGAGACAATGGGTCACTATAGCAGCGACCTGATCGATTAAAAAGAGGGAGAAATAGTTTATTTTCCTAATTTCTTCTCATTTCAAAATATTTTTCACTCACATACTTTTCAATCGAACACTACTCCTGATATCAAATTCAAGGTAAACTCTCATTCTAACATCATTTCTATACTATATTACTATTGCTTTCAAAGATCTAGACTAGAATTCATACAAATTACAAGGGTTGGGATTGATTTGGGCGTGGTCCAAATCTTCTCTTTATGGGATTGATTCAAGAAGCATGTTTGCTTCTCTTACATTTCCAAAACTCTTATGGTTTTATAGGCTTAAGATTTATGGAGTTCATGGTGAGTTAGGCTTTAGAATGGAGTTGAAGATGAAGGGTTATCTTCTCTATAAATTTTAAAGCCACTAGTGTGTCCTATAGCTTTAGAATATCATGGGTCTCTACAGCAAAACATTTCTGCTGTAGTAGCATAATGTCACTATAGTGGCCTTGCTATAGCAGGACCTCTCCCACTGTAGTGAAGGTCTGATAGCGACCCTTTCTAGTGATTCTAATTTTTTAGTATTTAAAAAATTTCTTCCTTTTTAACATAATAATGACTCCTAATTCTAATTTCACTTGATTTTATAGGACTAGTACATTATGGCCAACAAAAAATAAGGTAACACTCATCCTCTTTACAGGCGGTTTCTCGACTAGTCCTACCAGTAAAGATTCTCAGATTATAGAATAAGAGGGTTTTCCATGAGAGGTGCTTTGTAATATGTAACATGGAGGAAGAGGCTTTGGAATTCTATGCTCGGATACATGATTTTGGGTGGATGATGCTAGTATAGAAATGAGAGTTTAATATAGTATTGAAATACGTTGGGTGTAGGAGTTGTATGCTATGTTCCTGACTGTGTATTAGGGAAAACCACACCACATCATATGAATTTGGTTAGGGAATATACCTGTGGACACTACTACCAATAATGCCTTGGGGGTGCTAGATTCCTCAAATGATATTTATGAAATAAAGTTTGGGCAAAGAAACTTGTGATCGGTGGCAGACACTTTTGTGGCAAAGGTTGATAAAAGAATGGTCCACTAGACTAGTACTGTGGTGCTCAAGAACACCTACTTTCTGTGTAAGATTGAAGGAAGCTTAAATTGGTGTCCTAAAGGATTTGTCCTTCGGGTAGTGTTACTCACGTCACTTACCCTTACTCTTTGTTGGTAGCTTTTGTTGTTAAGGAAATAGGCTCAATGTGAGGGATCAAATTATGTGTAAATGGAATAAGTTCTACTTTGGAAATATAAAATACCCTTACCTTTCTTTATTGATTATTGAGTTATGCAACTGAGCATATGTGCCACAGAAAGATGAAGATACAAATATGGAGTGTGATATACCCTTCAACCCTATCAAGGTGAAGGGAACTCGGAGGCATAGAAGAAAAGAAAGGTAGGGACGGGGGGGGGAGAGAAGTAGGGCTCAGGATGGTGGAAAATCTAGCACCTACTCTGCACAGCCTCCCACATCTCTCAACCGCTTAGAGTTTCGCTTTGCTATAGTAAAGGAATACTTGATGCAGCCATACATGCCTCCTCGAGGATCAGCTCTATCTAGCTCTATAACCCCATCAGACTTTTAGGCATCCTACTCCTCCCTGGCATAGGCCTATCTAAAGATCCTAAGGGATTTGGATGAGGAAATAAGAAGAGGAACTTCAGAGACTGCATGCTCCCTCAGATGTGGAAAACTATGAAGGTTGCATTTGGGTGCATGGTCCTGCATTAGAAGCTCCCTAAGTTGCGAACTGAGCATGTACAAGATTTCTCATTCTTAAGCACAATTGAAGAATAAGCCCCCTATGTTTCAAGACAGAATGATGATGAAACCAATAGCTAGTTATTGGGCATGCACATTTACCCTTACCTTATTTTTTTCATTTGCTACTGACTTGGTGATTCCCCCCGCTTAGGGTTGTAACAAACAATATTTTATTTTCTGCACTTTTGGATGCTTTTATTTTTATGCTAGGTGGTTGACTACTTTTCATTACACCAAAATCTAATGTGGTAGAATAGTTTATTTCAATTGTTTCATCTACAAAAATAAGGTAAGGCTGGCAAGCTCACTGCTTGGAGCCCACTGGTGCGGCCATTTCTCGATGCAAAAGACTCGTACAATGGGAATGTTTCACTATAGAAGGATCACTGAAAAGGGCCTATCACCGATGTGGTAGCTCCTTATCAGTGACTTCGGGGAATTTTCATCCCTTGAACCTTTCACGTTCTCCCCAACACAACTATCTTCAAATCAATTTATCTATCTAACCTCTTAATTTAGAACTTAAAATTTTACCCAACAATATTAAAATATGCCATATCTAGGGATCAAAATTATCAATTTAAACATATAACAAGCCATTAACTATATATAAAGTGTTCAAGATAGTATTTGACTCATCAATTAGACACCTAGGTCACTAATTTCAATGTAATAGTCGTCAACCTCATTCATAAATTAACTGTCATAATGCAATTAGGCCATGCAGTAAGAAGTTCAATCATTAAAAAGGAAATTTAGCCTTTATTTAACGTTCAATTTTTCATGAATGTATTCAAATTAGCACTCAAATCACTAATTAAACATTCAAGCCAACAAGAAGGCATTTTAGTCACCTAACAGACATTCGATCTTCAAATAGACAACTTAGTCATCATTTAAGCCTTCAAGTTACCACAAAATTCAAATTATAACAATTTCCTTTAATTTTTAACCCAACCACACCTTCATTGCTCTAATTTATAACCAAGTAATCTACTTTTGATAATCGTTAGTTGACTATTCAAACGTCAACATAGCCCTTGCAGCCAGATACCAATTATATTCAACTAAGTTCCAATTCAGTTAGCTAGGATATCAATTGGAATCAAATAAATTAGTCTCAATAGAGTTGATCAAGATACCAATTAGGATCGACCAGATACAAATTGGACTCAACCCATATATACAACCACAAGGGATGGCACGATTGGAAAGAAGAAGAGAGGAATATTTTTAAGAAGGCCCCATAGTTCTTCGAGGATTTCTTGTGAATGTCTACACAATAATTCACAAGTTTCTACTCAATATTTTATTTTGTACTTATGAGATCGACAACCTACACTCTAATACGATTTGTCACGACCCACCTAGGAGGAACAGGCGAGCACATACTCTAGTCTACCTAGATAAGAGAATCCTATACCACATACAAGAATATGTGGAAGGAAAATAAGTAAATTCATTAACCGTTAAATATTTCCTCAAAATAACACAACCTTATAGACGAGACAATGAAAATACAACCTTTATCCAAGACGTAGTTGAGACATTTACAAGAGCAATTAAGAAAAAGGAACAAAATACAAGACTCAGCTTCCACACAGAAACAAGATAAGCAGAAGCTGATGGAGATCACTAGATGCATCATATAAGAAACATCAATTGATCTTGCAAATACATTATATCCCCCAAAAGTATAGCAAGAGTAGTACAAACATACTTACTGGTAGGCATCATTGATTGATCAATGTTAAGTCACATGAATATAATATAGAATTCAAGATCAAGCATGAACATATAATAACCAATTAACTACTTCGATCCAAGTTTCATGCTATCACACTTAACAATATTTTCACTGTTATTTAATATATACCAGATAACTTATTTCACTAAGTTGGCTATAATTGATCCACCCAATTCTCATTACACCTCACTAATGACTACTAGGTCACTGATACATTACTTGATTACATATTTTTCCTTATTCCATATATGTGTATCAATTACTAGGTCTTCAGGCATTGCCAATTTATAGGTACATAGAATACAACAACAAGGGAGGTCTATTATTGATTACTAACCACAGACTTCCTCACGTCCACCTCTCATAACTCAATATTTTACAAGCGCATTTATTCATCAATATTACCCGACACAAAAGTAGTCAATCATAATTTATTAATATCCTTTAAGAATAATCAGATCCCCTTTCTAATAGCCAACTAGGTATGCATAATTGATTTAGCTTGACATTTAGGACATCAACTAGTTCAACGCCATCGAAGTAAATTAAGAAAATTAAATGACAATTGAGTCCCTTAAGTACCAGTAACCCTAATTAAGCAAATCATTCTCAAATTCCTAATAAAAGGCAAGATAATTATTCCTAACTCAACCTTACCATTTTACTCATTTAGACTTGATTATCCTATCAATGGCTCAATGGACATTCTGTACACAAACTAAATATAATATCAACATAGTCAGTCCACATAAGGAAACCAAGTGTCATATAAAATAACTAGTCTATACAAGGAACCACATGTAATTAAAATAATTAGACCACAAAAGTTTCCAAATATAATATCAAATAACTGGACCACGCAAGGAACCACATGTAATATCAAATGACGAGATGATATAAGGATCAAAATATAATATCAAATAATCAAACCACCCAAGGATCCAATTATAATATCAAAAAAAAACCTGGTCAACTCAAAGGAGTATCAAACTCTCTAGTCATAGTGTACACACATGCTATGGGACTTATGGTTGCCCACTAGTCATGACCCACAAGGGGCGAGCTATGTCCATGTACCAATCACATAAGGTAACTATGTTTCATGCCACCCTTATCCAAAACTAAGTTTTATACCACCCTTATTCCAGTATCTCACCCTTATACCACCTTATGTGCAACATCAGTCATTTCAGAAAATCAAACAAAGTACAATCCCAAGTATAGTTTAGCAAGAAAATTCATGTCCAACAACTTTTATATCAATTACTAGTTATTACTACATCATCTTCAACATATTCCAATGATGAGTCAATAGTTTATTATATCAACCATTATCAAACAATAACTACTCCACAACAATTATGTCGAGAGACCAAGCAACGGATAGTTAGAAGGAGCATACACACAATTAATTGAGTCTAAAATTTACTTATTATGGTACACACATAAGCTTATATCAACTTTCACACCTATTCTTCTACCACAATCGTACATAATTAACTAGAACCCAATTTACTCCATAACTTCAATCTTATTACAATCCCACAATTGGCTAGTCTGCAATTATATATAATAATGATTACTTATGACTGGAGCAATATCCAATAACATCACACTATTAATATAAAAAACATATAAACACATAGTAAACAACACCATAGTTGCACAATTCAGTATATTTGTATAGTATTAATTCATATTAACATCAGTTTCCCATGTTTTATTCAATCAACCACCATGCTTGCGGATCTAAACATGACATTTATTGTTATTCTATATCTAGTTCATGCCTTTTAACCATAGTCTACTACTAAATTAAAACTAGTCCACTTGGATGCCAAGCTACTAATAAGGAATATATGAATCCTTATTCCTTTGCTAGATCCAACAATTTTCGTTGCGAATTTTATGAGAAATTCTTTAAAATTCCCTCTTTCAAAGTGTGCCTCTCCCTTCTTGTCTTTTTTGGGTATGGAAATAACCCTAAGTATGTTTTAGGGAGAGGCAATGAAATAGAACTTAAGCTGCATGAGAGAGGGTTTTAAAAATATGCATGACTGATTACCCACTTCCTTCTATGGTGTCCTAATCATCATTGTACCAATAATAGTCCTCACTGTAACGGGACGGAGGCAGTCTACTTTCCAAATTTTAATTAATGCATCATCTATAATGATTTTTAATCATTTAGAATGACCATCATTCTCTTGCATCCTAAATGAGGTATTCATAGTAACGACAAAATAGATCATAACTTTCATCCTAAGTTAGTTTAGCTGCAATGGTTGCAGACAAGAAAGCAATTCCTATATAGGAAATTGAAAACATCTTCCACATGGATTGTTTTTACATCGTGACAAAATTGGATTTGAATGGTAAATTAGCTAGTGGTCACCAACATTAGGCTCCACTTGATTCGGTAATTCAAACAACTAGTGTGTATTTGATGAGAGAAATAATTTTATAGCCTTTTACTATTTTTTTTAGTTTATGTCTTTTTCTGATAGATCTTGATTTACACACACATATATACTAGTTTAACCGCACGTTCCTCGTACGTATAATTTTTGATTATTTAATATTAAATGATTTTGTCTATTGCAAAAATTTTTAATGAAGTGCAAAAAGTTCAAATCACTTTTCAAAGTTCCTTCATACTTATAATAATGTAAACATAAACATATATTTTAGTGTATGTACACATACATTTTACAACCAGAAGTTTCAAATGGTTGATGAATCATCACTTTTGCGTTTTTCATGCAGTACTTCTTTCACTTACTGCCAGAGGATAAGAAAGACACAACAATCTGAAACATATTTGTGGTACGATTATTTTCTTATGTTTAAAATCTTTCCTTATTTTTAAAGTTAAATTGTTCATTACACTTTTATAACGTGCTTAAAACTTATAAAAATTTGATACTTCTTAAATTTTTCTTATTCTAACATTTTTATATTTATTTCAAGATTTTTCAAATCTTCTTAAAATCAAATTTAGTTGATTTAGAATTTTTAAACTAATGAAAAAGTATTAGTTGTCACTAATTATGATGACTTCTATTAAGGAAAAATTTTACCATAAATAAATTTAATAATTTTTAATTCTTAAATATTAGGAAAATAGTAAAATGATAATTTTATCTAAAGCAAATACTTTTAATGAAGGGAAAAAAGTTTAAACAACATTTCTAAGGTCCTTCACACTTTTAATATAGTACATATATATACATGCATACATATATATAGATATAGATATATAGATATAGATATAGATATAGATATATAGATATAGATATAGATATATAGATATACCCATATCATATATTTAAAAAAAGTCATATTTATCTATTTAATGTATAAATTATAAAAGAGCAACAAATATAATTTTCTCATATTTTCCCATAAACATTCACAAATAGTTTCTAATCCTCTCCCATGAATTGGTGTAACATAGACCCTTGCACTTCAATTTTTGTTCATTTCCATCTAATTCTTTTATAGAAACCTTAGACAAAGGACCTCCTATCACAAGTAATTTTCTTCCCGTTCTCCAAGTTTCTTTCTTAGCTACTATATTCTAATCTATATTTGCCTTATGTTTAGTTGGAATTCTAAGATTTTGATTCCCTATAATCTATCTAGCCTTCCGATAATCAGAAAATTTAATAGAATAAATTGAATATCAAGTGTTTGATAAAATGGTATGTTGAAAGATGGAAAAACAGGTACTGGTAATAATGGTAACCTATAGCAAGTATTATTTCACATTCATCTCAATCATAACCTATACAACAACAACATCATACCTAGTGAAATACCATAAAATAGGTCCTAGGAAGGATAGAGTGTACGCTGATCTTCAAACTACCTCTTGGAGGTAGACAAGCTTGGCTCAAGTAAAGCAAATAAAAGTATTAATTGAACAAAAAAATAGTAGTGGAGAGAAATATGATAACTAATAGCAAAATAGTAAGGATCATGTATACAAGGAATTATAACATCAACAACAAGAAGCATTCCCAAATATAACTAGTGTAATCGAATGGAAGTGTAATGGATATCTTATTCAAACCTATAAGAAAGGTATGAATAAAATATATAGGTACTTGTTATATTCGGACAGAATAAGAAATACCACAAAGCAAAATAAAACAACAAGAAGACACACAGATTTACCTGAAAACTCTTGACAGGAAAAACCACAGGTAGAGAAGGAGAAATCACTATAATGGATGGATAATACAATGAGGAGAATGACAAATTTAAAATATCCAAAATGACCCATGATGGATGGATAATACAATAAGGATATTGACGTATTTAAAATATCCAAAATGACCCACTAAATCATACTTATATAATATGTGCGTACAAATAAATCCTAGGCCCCAACAATATACAGGTCCATACTACAGGGGCTTCGCTTCCGTACCCCCAATGGGATCAGTGGTGGGCTCCGAGATCGGGCCTATCGACCCAATCCCTACGCTACCACCACAAACCCCACAAAAATCACAAACATGGGTTGCACTACGGATATTTCAAGTCCGTATCAACAAAATTTGGGTCACAAAATCTAACAGTACTAACTTAGGAAAGAAAATAAAGATAGATTCCTATAAATCTACTACCTAATTATTCATATGAACATTACAAAGAATGATATCCTTCATATTGGAGCATAGATATTAATAATTCCCAACTTGTTATAAAAGTAATCAACTCGAATCCCATTTACTGCTTTTGTGAGAAAATTGGCTAGTTACTCTTCCGTCTTCACAATGCTAGTAGAAATCAAGTTCTCCTGAGTCTTCTCACGAATAAAGTGGAAATCAACCTCAATATGTTTAGTTCTTTAATGATACATTGGATTTGAGGCAATATTAAGAGCAACTTGATTATCACACCAGAGTGTTGCTGGCATATGATGCTTTACCCCAATTTTAATTAAAATATAATATATCCAGACAACTTTATAGATCGACTGTACACAACTTCACATATCAACTGTGACATAGCACAATACTCAGATTCTACACTAGATTAAGATATAACACTTTGCTTCTTACTCCTCCATGCTACCAAGTTCCGACCAACAGAGACACAAATAGCCTGTAGTGGATCTTCTATTAACTTTAGAACCAGTCCAGTCAGCATCTGCAAAACACTCAATATAAGTATAGTTGTGATTGCTATACAATATAACAAGTCCAGGATCTCCTTTCAAGTAACATAGAATCTATTCTAAGGCTTCCCAATGTTTGACCGTAGGTGTAGACACAAACTGACTAACAACACTTATCACAAAAACAATATCTAGTCACTTTGAGGTATTTTAACTTTCCAACTACCCTCTTATATCTCTGTAGACTATCAAAAGGGACGTCGTCATGTTTTATAAGTTGTACATTTTAAACCATTGGAGTACTACAAGGTTTGGTTGCGAACTTTTTAAATTTTGTAATAAGTGAAGAATATAATTTTACTAAGAAAGAAGAATTCCCTTCTTGCTTTGACTTACTTTTACTCCCAATAATATTTCAATAGGCCTAAGTCCTTTGTACAAAACATAGTATGCAATAAAGACTTAATGTAATGAACCTCCAGGTCATTTTTTGTGTTCCCACTTATTTTTTCTAGTAGAGACTTTCCATAGCTTCCCTAAGTCATTTATGACTCTCTGGAATTGATAGTTTGGTTATCGAGCAGTTTTTTAGTTTGTAGATCAAATTCCCTATTTAGAAGTTTTTGCGGGTTCCAAATGGCCACCGAGCAAAAACATCAGTAAAACAATATCGAATGTAAATTCCAATATGCTAGCAGCTTTAAAATATTGATATTAGTCTAGGTATACCTTTGATTCAGGTGCCAAGCCGGAGCTCATATTGACCTATTGGTCGGAGAGTCAAAAAATTAGGAATTTAAGTGTAGGGCCCACATTTGGTCAAAACAACCTCGGATGGAAAATTAGAATTTTCCATCGCATCTAGAAAATTTAAATTAGTGTGGTTACATAGTTAATTTACTTATATTGAATTTTGAATAAATCCTGAGGCATCGTTGGAAAACATAAAAATTCCCAAGTTATTGGTACTAAGAGGTACGCAATTGCTCAAAGGGTCATTATGATCTCTCTATGGTAATAATCATAAGAGGGGCCATGATTTCCCATGTGCGATCTCCATTCATGGATGGCGATCACCGCACCTACTTGCCTATGGTGGTTATAAAAGGGACCCTTGGGTTGAATTTTTGGACATTTCCACTCATCTTTGAGACCAAGGAATCCTAAAATAGTGTGCTAGCCTTAAATTAAGTCTTAGGTGCAACTTAGAAGCTTGATTAACATATATTTTTGTGATTAACAAAGGATTTGAGGTATGAATCTTTCCATTTCATATTTGAATTTCTTGATTATTTGACCAAAACCTCAATAGCATAAGGACTTGATTTTAGACCAAATAATCTTAGTTTTTAACTATTTCTTGAGGATTATGATTCCTTAATTGTGTATGAACATTGAGTTGACCTAGAAAATGTGGTTTCCATGAGTGAGACCCACTTGAGATTTTTGGTGTCATTTTTGGACCCAAAGCATAATGGTGCAATATAGGTATCAATATTCTCGTAATTATGCATAGATTGTATTTTTTGATAGCTTGGAACCTTGAGAAAACTTCTCGAAAGGAAAAAGTAAAAGTTTAGCAGATTGTTGACCAATCTACGTATTTGAGTTAGGCTAGGCTTACTCCTCCTTTTTAGAATAAGCTATGTTATAGTATAATTGTGATATCTTGTTATTTTGGGATGGGTTTTAAGTATTGTATTGATAAGATACAAGATTTGGGTTAATTGGACCAATTAGGCTATGTGAATCTTAGAGTTGGAAAGCTTGACTTGTTTCCCCTATCTTAGGTGGAATAGACTTCACTACTCATGTTGAGCATGAGAATGCCTTATAAAACTCAACCTTAGGTGAAATGCTCTAGTTTCTTATACTTATATAAAAATTGGCCTTAGTTGCTTATACTATAGGAGGTTGCTTAGTTTTATTGAACTTAGTAGAAGTGCTTGAGTATAATATCTACCTTAGGGTTTATGGTGGCTTGCTTTATATCTAAGAGTTGATTTAGATACCCTAGCCTAATCTGGGGTAGAAATTGACTTAGAATACATTTGAGAATTTAGAAGTGGCCTAGTTGACCCAACTTAAGACAATATTAAGGATTAGTTCCCTTGAACCCTTATGTTTAGTAATTGAATAAATAGTGCCTTTTTGAGGAAATATTGATGATACTTGGTGTTTGTTGGTTAGGAGGAATGGCATTGAGAATGATGCCCAGTGATTATGCATTTGTATGCCTTATTGGCTAAAGTTTATGTCAAGTTATTAATTATGTTATTGTAATTAACCATTGTTTGGGCTAATGAACGTGCTATTAAATGAGCCCTTGACTATAATATGGCCTAAGCCATAAAGGATGTTAATGACCATGCTATAAACAAGCTATAGATTAGGTCATGCTTTAGCTATTGCTCATACTAATTATAAATTATCTTTAGGCCAATGAATATGCTACTAATGGGCTATTGTTCATGATATCGCTTATGGTTACGCCCGTAGACTAAATGACTAGATTATGAATTATGTAATGATCAGTCCTCGATTATGATTTTGCTTAAGCCATTGATTTGGCTAGTGTTAGAGCTGTTGGCTATGCTATTGTCCAAGTTATGATCATGCTTAATAATTACACTAAAACCATATTGGAAAGCTTCCTTATTACCGATATAAGAAATGATGATGTTAATAGTGCTAAAAGGCATTCTTATTAACTATATATAAGGATATTCTATAGATTATACTTAGACTCATGATATTTCCTTATATGATTACTTATGCTAATGCTTTTGCCACTTCTTATACATATCTATATACCCACCTCTCCAGTATAGGACGGAGGAAAGATGTTGGTATTAAAGATATATGTTTTGGGGAAAACATCAATATATATATATATATAGTTTATGTTATTCATGCTACATATACATATATCTATTGATAAGGTGATATTGATGATGAACGTTAGATTATGGATGTATGATCTTCTTCACTTCTCCTTTATATCTATTTAGTTTAGCCCTTGGGGGGCTTGTCATTTACTTTATCACTCGAGGGGCTTGTCGCTTACTTTAGCCCTCATGGGGCTTGTCATTTACTTTAGCCCTTGTGGGACTTGTTCTTTATTAATGATATAAATTTTTATTATAAATAGTAATGTTGATGATACCTAGCAAGCACGAAGGATATTGTGATGTTATATTGATGCGAAATTGGAGAATATTATGATGTTATATTAATACTTGATGAGGTTGGAGAATATTGTGATGATATGTTGATACTCGACAAGGTCAAAGGATATTGTGATGTTATATTTATAACCAACAAGGCTGAAAGATATTATGATTATATAATAATACCCAACAAGACCAGAGAATATTGTGATGATCTAATAATACCCGATAAGACCATAGGATATTATGATAATATGATGATACTCGGTGCAGCCAAATGATATTGTGATGACATGATGATACCTGGTACATTTAGAGGATATGTTGATGATATGATGATATACTTAGCAAGGCCGAAAGATGATTATTTATGTGTCTATGCATACATCTATCGGTTCGATTCTGAATAGCCCTATGTATGGCAATTATATATTTATTTATGCTCTTATGTAGTTGGGTATAATATTAATACTAGAGATATCAGTTATAGTCTTCTGATGAGTTATGGTATAAAGTGGTATAGTTGTTGATTTAAGGATGAAAGATGCTTAGTGGTCAATGTTGCTTAAGTGGCTAATAGTCACTAATGAATTAGTGAACCTTAGTGGTAAGGAGGACTAGTGGCATTGATGGTTATTAATAGTGATGATTTATTTTTTTGGAGATTAGCGATAATGGGTTTAATAATGGTGGTGACTAGTTGCTATTGATGACTAAGTTTAAGATGTTGATTAGTTGTTAAGCGAAGATTTATGGATTAGTGATGCTATTTAACTAAGGATGTTGGTTGATATATGGTTAGTAGATAAATGGTGATTAGCAGTCATATGGTGATCGGTGACTAGTGGGATTATGATGGATAAAAATAAATATTGGTTAGTTGGTGAACATGGTCTAGTGGTGAATCTTGACTAGATGCTAGATATTGGGTAATTAATGAATAATGGTTAGTCTTGAACAATGACTAGTGATTATGTAATAAATAGTGGATAGATAATAATTAGAGGTTATATGATGACTAGTGAATAAATGGGTTGGTATTAAGCGTTGGCTAGTTTCTAATATGTGAATAGGGTATATTGATGAGGTAGATGCCTCTATAATGGTATGGTTATGGTATTGAGTATATTGATATATGTTATTCCATTATGATGATTCATGATGATTATGAATGTTGGCAAATGAACATTTGATGAAACTTGAGGAAGACTGTGGATAATGAGGAAGTTTGGATATATCGTTAATTTGATTCCTTTATGTTTCTCTTGGGTGTACTCTCCGGTGGTATGGGAAGCTATGATGAGTTCTTTACTTTATGCACTATTTGGTGCATGAGCGCCAACTCTATACTTGTGTTTGCTTGTGATTGTACTTGTGTTACTTTATGATTTTGAATCATTTATTTCTTATACATGACGGTATTGGCATACATTGATACGTTATGTTATATTGTTATTCCGATATTTAATGCTTATTATTTACAACGATAATGGCATATGTTTATGCCTTATGTTACACTATTATTTCAGTCTGTTTATTTATTATATATAGTGATAATAGAGATGATTTAGGTTTGATTATGTACCTTGACTTAGTTATGATTATCTTGCACTTTATCACTCTTATATCATGATTTAGCTTAGTCGATCAATGATTCCTACCGAGTACCTATTGTTTTGGTACTCATACTACACTTCTGTACCTTTTTGGTACAGATCTGAGTATTATCTGTCGCTATTGATTATGTTCATATGGTGATTGATTTCCAGAGATAGGGTGAGCTCTTGGAGTTTGAGTCACCCAATTTCCTTCTCTCTCTTGTATTCAGTCTTTAGTATTCGAGATAGATTTATTGACTATTCTAGACTTAGAGTTGTATTGATACTATTAGTTTCTCTTGTACTAACTCTACAAGGATTTACTAGTAACCTTATGCATAGAAAGATCATAAAACAAACAATGACTGGGGAATAATGAAATATAACAATTAAGATCTCTAGTTAATATACTTACAGAAATCAGATTGAAAACCAACTATGTTATATTTAACACAAATGACAAGATAATCGAGAAGGTAGCTTTAACGGTCCCAGATTCTATAATATTACATGTTCACCCATTAGTTATTATAACCTAAGAGGGTTCTTTGTGTGATCAAAATATAGAAAATATATTAGGATTACCTGTCATGTGATCTGTAGCACCTGGATCAATCACCCAGTGGTTCAAAGAGGATACAAAACATGTTTTTCTTGAATCAACAAGGATAGTAACTAAAGTGAATTCTATAAGCGATTCTCGATACTAAGAAAACTCTGCAAACTCATTTACCAAAACCAAAATTATCATACCCTTATGATTTGTAGCCATATTTTCTCTTTCTAATTATTTGAGTTATATTTTCCAACTCAAATACCCAAAGTATTAATATAGAGAAGCCAACAAAAAGACCAACAAATATGATAATGAAAAGACAATTCTTTAATATCACCAATGCAATAAAAAAGAACTTAAGAATAGCAAGTAGAAGCCAACTTGCCCAAGAAAATAATTATAGCCGATAGTCAAATACCAAATTAATTTGAAGCTAACAATAGAGTAGGATACAAAGCACAAAGGAACCAGATATCAAGTAACTTGATATTTGAGAAAAGTTTAGCAGTCACAGCAGTACCAAATAGAAATTCAAATCTGAATAGCAAAAAACTATAGGAAAAATATAAACCTAAAAGTGATGAAAAGCTATCCAATAGTGTTTCAACACAAGATAACATGTGGGTTATGCGAAGACTGATGAGACGTGCTGATGCATGAGAGGCATACATAAAATACAGGTGGCGCGTGAGTGTCACTCATTTAACACATAATTGTCAAAAAAGTTCCGATCAAAAATGGTGGTCTGTCTCCTCCTACAGTGGTGGTGAAACAAATTGACCACTTTGGAAATGACCGATTCAAAATCCAAGCTTGATTCTCAAAGACAGTAACATATGATAGTTGCCTTTCAAAGTGGAACTGAGATAAGATCAAAGAGCCTATAGGCTCTGATACCATGTAATTTAATGAAAGTTTAATGGATATCTTATTCCAACATGTAATAAAGGAATAAATACAATATATAGGGGCTAACTTAGGAAAGAAAATAAAGAGTGAATGCTATAAATTTGCTACCTAATTATGTCTATGGACATTATAAAGGATGATGTCGACATATATTATGTAAAAACTAGTAATAACATTACAAAAAAATTTTGCTACAAGTAACCAACTGCCTTTTGCCATGATAATTTTTGAGAATTAATTCCCTGTAGGCTACAAGCATCAAAATAGATAAAGGTAGCCCTCGATATTTTTCAACTCAATTATTTTCAATTTAGTACAATTATATACTATACCAAATAACCAACTGTAAAGTAATTCTTGACTCATCTAAACTCTGAGGCATCATTTTATAAGAGGGAATATGGGAATTAGCATACTTATTATAATACCTCATAAAAGTCTTACCTTGTTTCAGCCCTCATTGCATGTTAAAGGAGACCAAAACTTGAAAATTTGGCTAAGTGTTGAGGACTTAGTCATTTCCACAAACCTTTAAGCTTCACTAATTTTATTTTTGATCTACCCAACCGCAGAATGTCGATTTTTAAATTGATTAATGATCGGAGTTGATCAAAGTACGTCTCAAATAAGTTTTAAAATTTTTGGATGAGTGCAAGGGCATGTTTAGAGAAGCAAAATAGTAGCAACACTGGGATGGTCCAGCGGTGCCCCTTCCATTGCACCGCACTAGAGCCCATGATGCCCCCTTCAATGCACCCCACTGGAGCCCGTGGCGCGCCCTCTGTCTCCCGTCTAGCTTTTTGTTCCTCATTAATTAAGGGCAATTGGGTTATTTTTTCTTACCCAAACACGTCCGTAACATGAAATTTAAGTCCCCAAGGAGCATTATTTGCCCCTTCATTCAAAAAGTTTCTCAAAAAATCCATCTCCCTCCTCAAGAACAAACTCAAACTATTCTCAAGCAATCAACGAATTCAAGCTTCCAATCTCAAGAAATTCCTAAGAATCTTCATGAATTTGACTAGTGAGGTATGTGTGATGTTCATCCATGGGTTCCTTTCACCCATGGGGTCCAAGAACCCCTTTTTAATCTTAAATTATAAGTTTTACATGTTTCAAGTTGAATTATTTCTATGAATCTAATGTTAATTCAATTGCAAGTTATGTTTGTAAGTATTTTTAATGGAAAGAGCCATTATATGTTTTGAATGTGTAATCTTTACATTAAATTCATAAGCTATGATTTTTGTCATGTAATTATGTTATTCTCACATGCTTTTCCCATTTCCCTGCTTAAGTTTATGATTCTCATGTGTGTGATGAAATTCTAAAGTGTTGAATTTTGAACAATGATCCCCTACTATGGTTTAAAGCTTTTATATAGCATTATTGATAATTCCATTTAGTGCTGGTGGGTTATGAACACCTGATACCTATGTGATTTACATAAATTTAGTTTTTAAGTATTCAGACAGTTAATCCATAAATCTTATCAGTATTCTCACAATTTCATATTCCTGATGAGCACTATCAGTTATGTAATAATATTTAGTCAAGCTTATTCCAGTCTAGTCTCAGTGTCAGTTTAGTTGGGAGTAGGATTTAGCATCGAGCAAACCCAGGGATAAGGGCTCACCTACCAGTATAGGGTGTGACCCTTAGTAACAATCCCTAAGTTATTGAACTTTATAGCCAGCGTAGGTTTGAGATATCCACCTGCCAATTTATGGTTGACACATATCTCATAAGAGCACCTAAAAGTATAGGGTGAATCCATAGTTCTTTGAGACACCAGTTTTAATGTATCCACACAGCCAGTGTTAGTACCCGTGGCACGGTACTGACACCCTTCGATCTGGGGTTATAGGTTGGACCCTGATTAACTCATATTAGGGCATGTCAGTTAGATAATACCTCCTTCAATCTCAGTATAGTATTTAGTGTATATTTAGTTTAGGTTTTCTTGGATAAGTGTATAGACTTTCAGATATTTAGTTTTACAGCTTTCAGTCTTTTTGATTTTGGATTATCCCAATAACATAACAGATATATGTTTAGTTTTGCATTCTCAGATATTATAGCTTCCATACATTTATGTTCAGTTATCTCATGCTATTCAATTAGTCCTTATATCATATGTACAGTACCCCATGTATATAATCCCATCCTCATCTCACATACCAATACATTTAAAGTACTGACCGCATACTATTCTTTATGCTATGATGTCTTATATCATAGGTTTGGATGATTATTTCCCAACCGCAGTTAGACAGCTAAGCGTAATCCAATAGCCAAAGTGGTGAGTCCTCATCCATCGAGGATATCTTATGATTATTCAATTATTTTAGTATTCTATGTTGTTCAGTCAGTTAGAGTTAGCTGGGGGTCTATCCATCAACTCTTCAGTCAGTTTGGAGGCTTTTAGATATTCAGATAGTCAGTTAGACAGTCATCAGTTACCTTTAGTTTCTATCAGATATCTCAAACTTATGATTGATTTGTTATTACAATATTTAGATTTACGTTCCCTTTTCTGTTTATCTTCCGCACATGTGTTATATTTATATTTTATTTAGTACTCATAGAAGGTACCAGTCATGGGTTAGCTTGTGGTCATATGTGATTGTAAGCATTGTTGTTACAACTAAGGGGTAGCCTCGGGCTGTGAAAAAACTTGATATCAGAGCGCAGAGTTTTAAAGTGACTAGGGAGTCTAAAATTTGCATTAAGTAGAGTCTTGTAAATGAGTGTAAAGTGCGCCAAGATTATGGACAAGAGGCTACAAGACATTTTAAGAAAATTTTCCCTTCTTTCAGTGTTCATGTCATGAGCTCTAGTTAAACTTTCTATATAACTCATCCTTCATTCTATTTTTAGACAATGCCTCCCAAAAGAAATAACGGAAGAAGGAACGGGAATCAACCCCTACCACCATCTGTTCAGGAAGATCCCCTGAATGAGCATGTCTCTTACGCTGAATTCAAAGCTATTTTCACTACCTTAGCTTATTCAGTAGCTGCTCAAAATAATCAGCAGGATGTTGCACCAACTAATCCAGTGGCAAATACGACTGCGACCAGGATTTAAGACTTTACCCTAATGAATCCTCCTTTTATTTTGGGATCCAAGTTTGAGGAGGATCCGTAGGAGTTTATTGATATGGTTCAAAAAATGATAGATATAATAGTCATCACTTTGAGTAAGAGTGTAGAATTGGTTGTATACTAGTTGCAGGATATAGCTCACACCTGGTATAAGCAGTGGAAGAAAAATAGGGGTGCTGAGTCAGGGCCTGTAGAGTGGGAGGAGTTTTGCCATAAATTTTTTAGATAGGTTCTTCCCATTAGAGTTGAGGAAAGCTAAAGTACAAGAGTTCATCAATTTGACTCAAGGTAATATGAGTGTGAAAGAATACTCACTTAAGTTTACCCAGTTAGCAAGGTATGCTCCTTCGATGGTAGTTAATAATAGGTCTAGAATGAGTAAGGTTGTTTTTGGTGTAGCTGATAGTGTGGTTAAGGAGTGTAGTACTACTATGTTGATTAAGTATATGGACCTATATAGGCTTATGGTTTATGCAAAAGAGATTGAGGAAGAGAAGCATAGAGAGAAAGAAAGAAAAAATAAGATGGCAAAGACAGGTAGTTTCAATTTTTCTCAACCAAGGTTAAAAGGCGGTAACTATTGTCAGTTCCCTCCAAAACATTTACCCCTAGCTCCATATTAAACTAGTGCGCCAGTGCCAAAGTTTAGGAATGACAATCGGGATAGAGCACCAGGCTCTAAGTCATAGGGTAGCGTAAACAGTGGTCGTACTAATACGCTCTACCAGAAGTATGGTAGGAATCATCAGTGTGTATATAGAGTCGATAGTGATGTAATTTTTGGATATGGCAAGCTAGGCCACAGGTTCCAAAATTGCCCGCAGGCTAGGCAACAGGGTCAGTCAAATCGTCCGTTAGCTTCAGTAGGTCGCCCGACTCAGCATGGCGCCACTTCCAGTGCAACCAGTGGACAGCAGAAGAATAGGTTGTATACACTCCATTCTTGACAGGATCAGTAAAGTTCTCTTGATATAGTTATGGGTACGTTATAAGTTTTTCATCTTTATGTTTATGCTTTATTAGACCCCAAGGCTTCACTTTCTTTTGTGACTCCTTATAAAACCGTCAACTTTGGCGTCAGCCCTGAAATATTAATAGAACCCTTCTCGGTGTCTACTCTAGTAGGTAGGGGTGTACAAAAACCAAACTGACCGATAAACCAAACTGACAAAATTTTATTAGTTTATTGTTATTGGGTTAATGGTTTGTTAATGGTTTTATAAAAAGAAAATTATTGGGTTACTGGTTTGGTTTGATTTTTTATTATTAGGTTATTGGGTAAACCAATAACCCAATAATAATATATATGTGTATGTGTGTGTGCATGACTTATTATATATTTCTCTTTAATTTCAACCAATTAACAAACCTATTATTTCTATTATACAAACTCTTAATTTCTCCTAACAATATTTAGTTCACACTTGAAGATTCTTGAAATTAAAACACATTATGTAGGATTTATTTTTGCAACTAAGATTCAATTTTTTTTCATATTAGTTACTACTATTTCTATTTTATGAGTATTTTCTTATTGGTTAAACCGAAAACCGAACCGTTAAAGACTAAAAATTGATAAACCAAAAATCAATAAAAAATATCTTATTGGTTTGGTTATTGGTTTAGCATATTTAAATACAAAAAATTGATAAATCAAAATGATAATATATAAAACCAAACTGGTCGATGCACACCCCTACTAGTAAGTGTTTCTATTATAGCCACACAGGTATACAGGAAATATCTAATCATAGTATCCAAGAAAGTCACCTCAATTGCCCGTGTAGAGTTAGAGATGACTAATTTTGATGTCATTCTAGGCATAGATTGGATCCACTTATGTTATGTCTCAGTTGATTGTAGAAATAGAGTCATTCAATTTCAGTTTCTTAATGAACCTATCATTGAATAGAGGGGTAGTATTCAGTGTTTAACAGTCAGTTTGTTTCATACCTTAGAGTAAGAAATATGATATCCAAGGGGTGCATTTACCATCTTGTTCGAGTCAAAGACTTCAGTTATAAGACTTCATGTCTCGAGTCAATTTCAGTAGTAAGGGAATTTCCAGATGTGTTCCCTGAAGACTTTTTGGGAGTTCCTTCTGAAAGGGAAACTAACATTGGAATAGATATCCTTCCAGATACCCAGCCTATATCTATTCTACCCTATCGAATGGCTCCATATGAGCTTAAGGAGTTGAAAGAATAGTTGAAAGATCTCTTTGATAAGGGATTTATCAGGCCCAGTATTCCTCCATGGGGCGCTCCAGTCTTGTTCGCACGTAAGAAAGAAGGTTCTTTTAGAATGTGCATTGATTACCTTCAGTTGAATAAGGTCACCATCAAGAATAAGTATTTTCTCCCCAGAATTAATGACTTGTTCGACCAACTTTAGGGTGCCAGTTATTTCTCTAAGATAGACCTTAGATCTAGCTATCATCAGCTTAGAGTCAGAGAATGTGACATTCCATAGACATCCTTCAGAACTCGGTATGGTTACTTTTAATTCCTCATTATGTCTTTGGGACTAATAAATTCCCCTACAACTTTCATGGACTTGATGAACATGGTTTTCAATCAGTACTCGGACATTTTTATCATAGTCTTCATTGATGACATCCTTATCTATTCCTATAGTAAAAATGATCATGCAAACCATCTAAGAATTGTGTCGCAGGCCCTTAGAGCTTATCAGTTGTTTGCCAAATTCAGTAAGTATGAGTTTTGGCTAAGATCAGCAGCTTTCCTTGGCCATATTATTTTTGGTGATGGCATTAGAGTTGACCCTCAAAAGATCAAAGTAGTGAGAAATTGGCCCAGACCCATCTCTCCATCAGATATTGAGAGTTTCTTGGGTTTGGATGGCTATTACAGGTGGTTTGTTTAAGGTTTTTCTTCTATTGCATCCCCCATGTCTCGACTGACTTAGAAAAAAGTCAAATTTTAGTGGTTAGATTTTTGCGAGAAGATTTTTCAGGAGTTCCGCTTAATCTTGACCTTACCAAATGCTTCAGATGGATTTGTAGTTTACTTTGATGCTTCCATATTTGGTATTAGTTATGTATTGATACAAAGAGATAAGGTCATATCCTATGCCTCTGGATAGCATAAGCCCCATGAAAAGAATTATCCTACCCATGATCTTGAGTTGGCAGCTGTTGCATTTGGTTTGAAGATATGAAGGCATTACCTTTATGGGGTTTATATGGATGTGTTCACTAACCATAAAAGTTTACAGTATGTGTTCTCGTAGAAATATTTGAATCTTCATCAGATAAGGTGGATTAAGTTGTTAAAATATTATGATATGGGTGTTGTATCATCCGAGCAAGGCTAATGTAGTGGCAGATGCTCTTAGTAGATTGTATATGGATAGTGTTGTCTATGTTGAGGAGGATAAGAAGAAGTTAGTTAGGGAGATTTATCAGTTGGCTAGATTAGGTGTTCGATTGGTTAATTCAGCTGAGGGTAGTATATGGGTTCAAAATGGTTTGGAATCTTCATTGGTTGCCGAAGTGAAGGAAAATCAAGATAGGGATCCTAGTTTGGTTAAGTTGAAGAAATAAGTTAGAGATCAGAAGATAAAGGTTTTCTCCTAAGGGGGGGATGGTGCATTGCACTGTGAGGGTAGGCTATGTGTTTTATGTGCTTATGATCTGAGATAGCGGATCTTAGTAGAAGCTCATGGTGCACGGTATTCCATTCACCCAGGAGCCACTAAGATGTATCGCGATTTGCAGGAAGTTTATTGGTGAAATGGTGTGAAGATAGATATTGTACAGTTTCCAGCTAAGTGTTCAAATTATCAGTAGGTTAAAGTTAAGCACCAGTGGCCTAGTGGTATATTGCAGAAGTTCAGCATCCCCACTTGGAAGTGGGAATTGGTGAACATGGATTTTATGATAATTTTTCCTCGTACGTGTCGTCAACATGATTCTATATGGGTCATTATAGACAGAATAACTAAATCAATGAATTTCTTGCCAGTTCATACTTCTTATACAGCAGAGGATTTGGCCAGGATCTATCTCAGGGAATTGGTTAGGTTGTATAGGATTCCATTGACTATCATATCAGATAGAGGTGGTACTCAGTTTACCTATCACTTTTGGAAGGCTTTTTAAAAAGTCCTTGGTACCCAAGTTTATCTCAGCAAAAGTTTTTATCCTCAGACAAATGGTCAGGAAGAGAGGACCATTCAGACTTTAGAGGACATGTTGGGGGTATGTGTTATTGACTTTAAAGGTAGTTGGGATGACCACTTGCCTTTGATTGAGTTTTCCTATAAAGGTAGCTATCACTCCAATATTCAGATAGCTCCATTTGAGGCTTTTTTTGGCAGGAGATGTAGGTCTCATATTGGTTGGTTTGAAGCAGGTGAAACTACTTTTATAGTGCCAAATTCAGTGTTTAATGTGATGGAAAAAGTTTAGTTGATTAAAGAGAGGCTGAAGACAGCCCAAAGCCAGCAGAAATCTTATGCAGACATGAGAAGAAGAGATCTTGAGTTTGAGGTTCGTAATTTGGTATATTTGAAAATCTCACCCATAAAGGGAGTG
Organism: Capsicum annuum; assembly: GCF_002878395.1. Taxonomy (NCBI): domain Eukaryota; kingdom Viridiplantae; phylum Streptophyta; class Magnoliopsida; order Solanales; family Solanaceae; genus Capsicum; species Capsicum annuum. The sequence continues at coordinate 66,156,236 of NC_061119.1, read as the reverse complement.
AAGTGATTTGGAAAGAAGGGGAAACTCATTCCTCGATATGTTGGCCCATATAGGATCTTAAGTCATTTTGGGAAGGTAGCCTATGAGCTAGAGTTGCCTGTAGTTTTAGCATCAGTGCATCCCGTGTTTCATGTTTCGTTGTTGAAGAAATATATCGGTGATTCAAGCGTAGTTGTTCCTTTGGAGTCTGTAAATGTTAAGGATAGCCTTTCTTACGAAGAGGTCCCAGTTGAGATCCTTGATTGTCAGATTCGCAGACTAAAGAACAAAGAAGTTCCTTTGGTCAAAGTTATTTGGCAAAATCAGTCCTTTGAGAGACCCACTTGGGAAGAAGAAGCAGATATGCGAACTAAGTACCCTCATATTTTTGCCGTAAACTCAAATTCAGCTTAAGGTAATGATTTTCCTCATATTGACTTTTTTTCATTCTTAATTTCAGCTATGTAATTCATTTCATGTCATTGCATACATCCAGTTCAGTTCAAGTATCATTTTTCAGACTCAGTTATGTAATTAAGTTTCCATTCATGCATATCCAGTATATCATCCCAGTTTTCTTAGTACTCTCCACTAAACTAGTCTCATTCGAGCACGAATGTTTCCAAAGGGGAGATATCCTAATACCCCATAAAAGTTTTAGCTCATTTTCACACTCAGTTCCATGTTAAGGAGGTCCAAACTTGTAAATTTTTCTAAGTGTTGAGGACATAGTCATTTCCAAGACCCCTAAAATTTGATGATTTTATTTTTGATCTTCTCGACCTCACTACGTCGATTTTTAATTTGATTCATGATTGGGTTTGTTCAAAGTACGTCTCGGGTGATTTTTCAAATTTTCAGGAAAGTGTAAGGGCATGTTTAGAGAAGCAAAACAATAGCAGCGTCGGGATGGGCATGTGGTGCCCCCTTCATTACACCGCACTGGAGCCCACGGTTCCCCCTCAATTTCACCTCATTGGAGCCCGCGGTATGCCCTCTATTCCCCGTCCATCTTTCTGTTCCTCATTAATTAAAAGCAATTGGGTCATTTTTCCTCATCCAAACTCGTCCAAAACATGAAATTAAGTCCCTCGGAGCATTATTTTCCCCTTTATTCAAAAGATCTCTCAAGGAAACCATCTCCCACCTCAAGAACAAACCCTAACCTATTCTCAAGCAATCAAGTAATTCAAGCTTCCAATCTCAAGAAATTCCCAAGAATCTTCACAAATTCGACTAGTGAGGTATATGTGATGTTCATCCATGGGTTCCTTTCACCCTTGGAGTCCAAGAACCCTTTTTGATCTTAATTTATTAGTTTTACATGTTTCAAGTTGAATTATTTCCTTGAATCTCGTGTTAGTTCAATTGCAAGTCATGTTTGTAAGTATTTTCAATAGATAAATCCATTACATATTTTGAATGTGTAATCTTCATGTTAAATCCCTAAGCAATGATTTTAGTCATGTAATTATGTTATTCTTACATACTTTACCCATTCTCATAAGTTCATGACTCTCATGTGTTTGATGAAATACCAAAGTGTTGGATTTTGAACAATGATCCCCTACTATGGTTTAAAGCTTTTATATGGCATTATTTATAATTTCATTCAGTGCTGGTGGGTTATGAACACCCGATACCTATCTATTTTACATAAATTTAGCTTTTTTAAGTATTCAGATAGTTAATCCATGAATCTTATTAGTATACTCAGATATTCATCTTTATGATAAGCACTATCAATTATTTAATAACATTCAGTTAAGCTTAGTCTAGTCTAGTCTCAGTGTCAGTTTAGTTGGGAGTAGGATTTAGGACCGAGCAAACCCAAGGATGAGGTCTCACCTACCACTATAAGGTGTGACCCTTAGTAGTAATCCCTGAGTTATAGAACTATATAGACAACATAGGTTTGAGATATTCACCTGCCATTTTAGGGTTGACACATATCTTATAAGAGCACCTGGCAGTATAGGGTGACTCTATAGTCCTTCGGGACACCAGTTTTAGTTGATCCACATAGCCAGTATTCGTACCCATGGTACGGTACTGACGCCATTCCAACTAGGGTTATAGGTTAGACCCCAATTATCTCATATTGAGGGGTGTCAGTTAGATGATACCTCCCACAGTCTTAGTATAAGACCTCACAAAAATCTTAGTCATTTTAGTCCTAAATAGCATGCTAAAAGAAGTCCCAGACGTAGAAAAATTCGGCTAAGTGTTTGAACTTAGTCATTGCTAGAGCCTTTAAACTTTGGTAAATTTTAATTTGGCCTTCCAAGCCTTAAAACACCAGTTTCCAAGTTGATTCATGATCAGGGTCACTCGTAGGTCATCTCGAGTGAGTTTTAGATTTTTCAGACTAACGTAAGAGGTTTGGATATCCAAAATAGCAAGGAGTGGTGATAGGGATGCGCCGCGAGGGCCAATTGACCTAGGCTTAGGGTCGTGCCACGATGGCTGCTTGACCCAAGCAGGGGTTGCACTGTGATGACTATTTGACCCAAGCAGGGGTCGCAGTGTAATAGGGACCCCATTCAACATTTTTTTATTCGTGTTTATGGGGGTAAATGGGTTATTTTCCCCTTACAATATTCAGCCATAACACGAAATCAATCCTCCTAAAGGGCAAACTCACTCATTATTTCACAAAATTCTTTCAAGAGCAAGCCCTAGGTTCATTAAATTCAAGTCTAAGCCTCAAAAGTTCACCATCAATTCTCACGAATTCAGAAAACAAGGTATGTTAGGTGTTCATCCTTGGGTTCCCTTCCACCCTTGGAGTTTAAGAACCATTTTCAAAACTTTAATTATGATTCCCGTGAGATCTTTTATGAGTTTCCATGAAATTATGTTAACATGTGTGTTGAATTAAGAATCTCTCATGATAAAACCCTTGAATTTGCAAGATTATATGTTGAAGTCATGATGCCCTATATATTATTCCTGATGTATCATAATCATGCTCTACAAGTGTTTGATAGAATGTCCATATGAATTGAATAGTGAAATCATGACATGTTAGCACGTGTTCCCAATCATGTAGTAGTTCACGACCTCCAAATGTTTGACTAAATGCCTCGATGAATGAATTGTGAACAATTGACTATTGGAATGCTTTCAATATTTGTCATGCTTTATTATTGATGATATCAAGTCCTGGGGGGTATTTATTATCGAAATCTAGTTGTTTACTTAGTTGCAGTAGTTATAGAATAGTCCTCGTAAAGTTCAAGAACAGTAGTACTCAGTCAGTAACAAAACTCAGTGAACTCAGTCCAGTTCAGTCAGTTAACAAGATCAGTGTCAGCTCAGTCAAGCCTAGTACAGTCTAGTGATCAGTTCAGAGTCGATTCAGTTGGGAGTAAGATTCAGCACCGAGTGAACCTAGGGATGGGGTCATTCCTATTAGCAAAGGATTTGTCCCTTAGTAGCAATCCCTGTGTTACAAAACTACGTATCCAATATGGGGTAAGTCATCCTCCTTCCAGGTTAGGGTTGACGCAATCATATATATGTATTTCATGAGTCTTTCTACCATATTAGGGCTGACCCAGCTTTGTTAGTATCCCGTGGCAAGGTGCTAACACCCTTCCAACTGGAGTCAAAGGTTAGACCCCAAATCATTCTATATTAGGGTATGTCAGTTAGATGAACATCTCACAATTACAGTTTCAGTCTCAATATTCAGTAAAGAACTCAGACAGTTCTACAGAATAATGGTTATCAGTTATCAGTTATCAATTATCAGTTACATAGCCATCAGAATTTAGTACTTAATTTTTATTAAAATCCCAAATACATAATGTATAATTACATGCATTGTATCGCACGTTCAACATGCTCAACAGTTACGATTTTACATGTATATTCATTTAGTTACTTTATGATATTTATTCAGTCAGTTATCATCTCATGCATATAAACCTATGTATTATTAGCCAACCTCACTTAGAATAATAGTACATTTCACGTACTGATGCATACTTTCTTTTGTGCTATGATGTCTCATATCATAGGTTTCGATGCTCAGGTTCCTGATCGTACTTAGCAGCTTGGGCTATCAGCCTTAGATATATGGGTGAGTCCTCATATTTCGAGGACAGATTTTATTTATTTTGGTATTTAAGCAACTCAGTAGTCAGTTCAGTTGAGGTTAGTTGGGGACTTATCCTATCAACTCCATATTCAGATAGTTAGAGGCTTTCAGACTAGCATAGTGAGTGTTCAATTTTTTAGATATTGTTATCAGTTTTATCCTCAGTATTCAGTATTTTTTTCAGCTTATGAACCTTATGTCAATCTCAAATTACTTCTACATATATTTAGTATTATTATTTAGTGCTCACAGCAGGTACTCGTCATGGGTTAACTTGTGATCCTTCAGGGTCGTAAGCACCGTATGGCATTCGGGGTGTAGACTTGGGGCATTACAAACTTGGTATCAGATCCAAAGGTTATAAAGAGTCCTAGGGAGTCTGAAATCCACGTCTAGTAGAGTCTTGTGCATGGGTGTGTAGCACGCCACACTTATGCACAAAAGGCTATGAGGTGTTTAGGAAAATAGTTCCCTTTTTTCAGTGTTCATATCATGCGAGTGAGCATGATCTCAAGTTAAACTCTCTGTCTAATTCAATTTTCCCTTTTGTTTACAGAACATACCTACAAAAAGGACCAACAGAAGAAGGATTGGAAATTAGCCAGCACATCTGCTTGTTTAGGAAGATCCCCTGAATGAGCACTTCTTTCACGCAAAATTCAGGGCAGCTTTCACCACTCTAGCTCATTTTGTAGTAGCCTAGAATATACGTCCAGCTGCTGTTCAGGCCAACCCAGTGGCCAATACTTCTATAGCTAGAATTCAAAACTTCACCCGAATGGACCCTCCATCATTTATAGGTTCTAAATCTGAAGAGAACCCATAAAAATTCCTTCACATGGTGCAAAAGGTAATAGATATTATGGGGGTAACCACAAGTGAGAATGTTGAGTTAACCGCTTACCAGTTACAAGATATGGCTCACACATGGTTTAAGAAGTTGAAGGTAGATAGGGGCACAAATGCAGGGCCCATAGAATAGGAGAATTTTGCTACTGCCTTTCTAGATAGGTTTTCCCATTAGAGTTGAGGGAAGCTAAGGTTCTATAGTTCATCAACCTAAAGCAGGGCAACATGACAGTGAAGGAGTATTTCCTCAAGTTTACTCAATCGGCCAGGTATGCTTCTCATTTAGTTATGGATAGTAGGTTTAAGATGAGTAAGTTCATGTCGGGTGTATCTAACAGTGTGGTTAAGGAGTGTAGGACCACAATACTGATCAAGAAGATAGATTTTTCCAGGTTGATGGTCCATACTCAACAGATTGAGGATAAAAAACTAAGGATAAAGAGAGAGAAAACAAGAAAGCTAGAATAGGTAGCTTCAAATTCACTCAACCTAAGTCAGAGAGTGGTAATCATCCTCAGTTCCACCCAAAATCTTCAGTCCCAGCTCAGTCCTCGGCCAATGCTCCAGTGCCAAAATTCAGGAATGGTAATAAGGATAGGGCGCCAGGCTCTAGATCTCAGGGTAGTGTTAGCAGTGCCCAAGCAAATCTTCTCTGTCAAAAGTATGGTAGAAACCATTAGGGTAGCTGCAAGGCTAGCAGTGATATAGGTTTCAGGTGTGGCAAGCCAGGTCATAAAATCAGAGAGTGTCCTCAAGTAAGTTTGCAGAGTTAGGATAATCATCTCCCAGCTCAGTCTGGTTGCCTATTTTAGTAGGGTGCCACTTCCAGTGCCACCAGTGGGCAACGCCCAAATAGACACTATGCACTCCAGTCCCAACAAAATTAGGAAAGTTCTCCAGATGTGGTCACTGGTACATTACAAGTATACCATTTATATGTTTATGCTTTGCTAGATCCAGGATCTTCTTTGTCCTTTGTAACTCCTTATATAGTTATTGACATTGGAGTCAGTCCAAAAATCATAGCATAGCCTCTCTTAGTATCTACCCTAGTGGATAAATCTATCATAGCCCAATGGGTATACAGAAACTGTCCAATTATGGTGTCTCAGAAAGTTACTTCAGCAAACTTAATAGAGTTAGAGATGATGGATTTTAACGTTATTCTCAGGATAGATTGTCTCCATTCATGCTATGCTTCAGTTGATTGTAGAAACAGAGTTGTCCATTTTCAATTCCTGAATGAACCTGTCCTAGAATAGAAGAAAAGTACTTCAGTGCTTAAGGGCCAACTCATCTCATACCTTAGAGCAAGAAAAATAATATCCAAGGGATGTATCTATCATCTTGTTTGAGTTAAAGATTCTAGTTCTGAGACTCTTAATCTTGAGTCAGTTCCTGTCATAAGTGATTCTCAAATGTGTTTCCCGAAGATCTTCCTAGAGTTTCTCCGAAAAAGGAAATTGACTTCTGAATAGACCTTCTTCCTAATACTCATCCCATCTTTATCCCGCCATACAGAATGGCTCCAGCTAAACTTAAAGAGTTAAAAAAGCAGTTGAAGGAAATCCTAGATAAGAGATTCATCAGGCCCAGTGTATCCCCTTTGGGTGCACTAGTTCTATTTGTGTACAAGAAAGACGATTCTCTCAGAATATGTATTGACTACCGTCAGTTGAACAAAGTCACCATCAAGAATAAATACCCACTTCCTAGAATCAATGACTTGTTTAACAAACTTCAGGGTGCCAATTATTTTTCTAAGATAATTGGACATGTTCATCATAGTCTTCATCAATGTCATTCTTGTCTACTCCCATAGTGAAAATGATCATATAGACCATATCAGAATAGTATTACAGACCCTCAGAGCTATTAGTTGTTTGCCAAATTTAGTAAGTGTGAATTTTGGCTAAGGTCAGTAATTTTCCTTTGTCATATAGTTTCTGGTGATGGCATGGAGTTGATTCTCAAAAGACCAAAGTAGTAAAAAACTAGCCTAGACCTATCTCTCCATCAGATATCAGGAGTTTCTTAGGTTTGGTTGGTTATTACCAATAGTTTGTTGAAGAATTCTCATCTATTGCATCCCTCATATCTAAATTGACTCAGAAAAAAGCCAAGTTTCAGTAGTCAGATTCTCATGAGAAGAGTTTTCAGGAGTTGAAGACTCGACTCACCATAACCCCAGTTTTGACTTTGCCCGATGGTTCAAATAAATTTATGGTTTATTATGATACTTCCAAAGTTGGTTTGGGGTGTGTTTTGATGCAGAACGGTAAGGTTGTAGCCTATGCCTCTAGACAGCTTAAGCCCCATGAAAATAAGTATCCCACCCATGATTTAGAGTTAGCAGCTGTTGTGTTTTCCTTAAAGATTTGGAGGCGCTATTTTATGGGGTGCATGTTGATATGTTCACAAACCATAAAAGCCTATAGTATGTATTTTCTCAGAAAGACCTGAACTTGCATTAGAGAAGGTGGTTAGAGCTATTGAAAGACTATGACATGAGTATTCTGTATCATCTGGAGAAGGCTAATGTAGTGGCAGATGCCCTCAATAGGTTATCCATGAGTAGTGTTGCTCACATTGAGGATGGTAAGAAGAAGTTAGTTCAGGAAGTTCATCAACTGGCCAGGCTAGGTTTCCGTTCAGTTGATTCGACTGAGGTAGTATTTGGGTGCAAAATAGTTCAGAATCATCTTTGGTTTTCAAAGTAAAAGAAAAGCAGGACAGGGATCCCAGTTTAGTTAAGTTGAAAGAGTCAGTTCGAGACCAAAAAGTAGAGGTTTTCTCCCAAGGAGAAGATGGTATGTTGTGCTGTCAGGGTAGATTATGTATTTCATGTTTGGATGGAGTAAGATAGAGGATCTTAGCAAAAGTGAATGATGCATGCTACTTGATTCATCCAGGGGCCACTAAGATGTACCACGACTTGTGGGAAGTCTATTGGTGCAGTAGGATGAAAAGAGACATTGTAGAGTTTGTAGCTAAGTGCTCCACGTATTAGCATGTTAAGATTGAACATCAAAAGCCTAGTGGGTCTATGCAGGAGTTCAATATTCCCACTTGGAAGTGCGAAAAAGTGAACATGGACTTTATGATAGGTTTACCTTGTACTCATTAGCAGCATGATTCAATTTAGGTCATTATGGACATGATGTCCAAATCAGCTCATTTTTTGCCAGTTCATACCTCTTATTCAGCCAAGGATTATGCCAAACTCTAGTTAGAGAGTTGGTCAGATTGCATGGTGTCCCGTTATCCATCATTTTAGATAGAGGTACGTAGTTTACCTTTTACCTTTGGAAAGCCTTCTAAAAGGGTCTTGGTACCCAAGTTCACCTCAGTACAACCATTCAGACTTTAGAAGATATGTTAAGAACGTGTGTTATTGACTTTAAGGGTAGTTGGGATGATCACTTACCTTTTATTGAGTTTGGGTATAATAACAGTTACCATTTCAGTATACAATTGGCTCCATTTGAGGATCTTTATGGGTGAAGATGTAGATCTCTCATTGGCTGGTTTGAGGTAGGTGAGGCCGCGGTAGTAGGACCTGACTTAGTGTTTGATGCGTTAGAGAAAGTACAGTTAATCAGAGAGAGGCTTAAGGCAACCCAGAGCTGACAGAAATCTTATGTAGATATGAGATAGAAAAATATGGAATTTGAGTTTGGTGATTTTGTGTATTTGAAAATCTCTCCCATAAAGGGAGTGAAGAGATTTGGCAAGAAAGGGAAGATTAGTCCCCTATATGTTGGTCCTTACAGAATTCGGAGTCATTTCGGTAAGGTAGCTTATGAGCTTGAGTTACTTGCAGACCTAGCTTCAGTGCATCTAATGTTTTATGTCTCCGTGTTAAAGAAGTGCGTAGGTGACCCAGCAGTTGTAATCCTTATAAAGAGTGTAGATGTTCAGAACAGTCTCTCTTATGAGGAAGTCCCAGTTGAAATCCTTGATTGTTAGATTCGCGAACTAAGGAATAAAAAAGTTCCTTTGGTCAAAGTTCTTTGGCAGAATCAATCCGCTGAGGGAGCTACTTGGGAAGAAGAAGTAGATATGCAAACCAAGTACTCTCACCTCTTCTCCACAAACTTAGACTCAACCTAAGGTAAAATTTTTCCTTAGATTTACTCTATTCCTTACTCAGTTACAGTTGTATAATCTTCGCATATCATTCATGTATTCATGAAATAGTTCAGTCATGTATCATATCTCTATAATTCAGTCATGCTTCAGTTATGCATGTCAGTGTGAATACAGCATAGTTCCTCAGTTTTGTCAGTCTCATTTGAGGACGAATGTTCTCAAGGGGTAGATATTGTAAGACCCCGCAAAAAATCCTGGTCATTTCAGTCCTAAATAGCATGCCAAAAGAGGTTCCAAACTTTGAAAAATTCAGCTAAGTGTTAGAACTTAGTCATTTCTAGATCCTTCAAACTTTGGAGAATTTTAATTTGACCTTTCCGGCCTTAAAACACCAATTTTCAAGTTGATTCATGATCAGGGTCACTCGTAGGTCATCTCGGGTGAGTTTCGGATTTTTCAGACTAGCGTAAGGGTGAGTTTGGATGTCCAAAATAGTAAGGGGTCGTGATAGGGCCGTTTCGTGAGGGCCAGTTAACCTAGCCTTAGGGTCGCACCGTGATGGCTACTTGACCCAACAAGGGTCACACTGCGATGGACGTTTGACCTAAGCAAGGGTCGCGGCGCGATGGGGACCCCGTTCAGTATTTTTTTAATCCATTTTTGTGGGGGTAAATGGGTCATTTTTCCCTTACATTATTCAACCATAACACGAAATCAAGCCTCCTAAAGGGCAAACTCACTCATTATTTCACAAAATTCTCTCAAGAGCAAGCCCTAGGTTCATTAAATTCAAGTCTAAGCCTCAAGAGTTCACCATCAATTCTCACGAATTCAGAAACCAAGGCATGTTAGGTGTTCATCCTTGGATTTCCTTCCACCCTTGGAGTTTAAGAACTCTTTTCAAAACTTGAATTATGATTCACATGCTATAAATTGAATTATGCTCATATTTGTGTTGTTGTATGGGTTTCAAATTAAGATCTTTTATGAGTTTCCATGAAATTATGTTAGCATATGTGTTGAATTATGAATCTCTCATGATAAAACCCTTGAATTTACAAGATTACATGTTGAAGTCATAATGCCCTATATATTATTCTTCATGTATCACAATCATGCTCCCAAGGTGTTTGATAGAATGTTCATGTGAATTGAATAGTGAAATCATGACATGTTAGCATGTGTTCCCAATCATGTACAAGTTCATGACCTCCAAATGTTTGACTAAATGCCTCAATAAATGAATTATGAACAAATGACTATTGGTATACTTTCAAGATTTTTTTTATGCTTTATTATTGATGCTATCGAGTCCTGGGGTATTTATTACCCGAAATCTAGTTGTTTACTTAGTTGCAGTAGTTATTGAATAGTCCCAATAAAGGTCAAGAACAGTAGTACTCAGTCAGTAACAGAACTTAGTGAACTCAATCCAGTTCAGTTAGTTAACACGATCAGTGTCAGCTCAGTCAAGCCTAGTACAGTCTAGTGATCAGTTCAGATTTAATTTAGTTGTGAGTAGGATTCATCACCGAGTGAACCCAGGGAATGAGGCATTCCTGCCAGCAGAGGGTTTGACCTATATTAGCAATCCCTATGTTACAGAACTACGTAGATAGCATGGGGTAAGTCATTCTCCTACCAGGTTAGGGTTGACGCAATCATATATATATATATGTGTGTGTGTGTGTGTGTGTATATTTCATTAGTGTTCCTGCCATATTAAGGTTGACCCATCTTTATTAGTATTCCGTGGCAAGGTGATAACACCCTTCCAACTGGGGTCAGAGGTTGGACCCTAAATCAGTCTATATCGGGGTATGTCGGTTAGATGAACACTCCCACAATTACAGTTTTAGTCTCAGTATTCAGTAAAGAACTCAAACAGCTCTACAGAACAATGGCTATCAGTTATCAGTTATCAATTATCAGTTACATGGCCATCAAAATTTAGTACTCATTTTTAATATAATCCTAGATACATGATATATAATTACATACGCAGTATCGTATATTTAGCATGTTCAGCAGTTACAGTTTTACATGTATATTCATTCAGTTACTTCATGATATTTATTCAGTCAGTTAATATCTCATGCATATAAACCTATGTATTATCAGCCTACCTCACTTAGCATGCCAGTACATTCTACGTACTGACGCATACTTTTTCTTGTGCTATGATGTCTCATATCATAGGTTCGGACACTCAGGTTTCCGACCGTACTTAGCAGCTCAGTCTATTAGCAGAAGATATAGGGGTGAGTCCTCATATTTCGAAGACATAGTTTATTTATTTTAGTATTTTAAGCAGCTCAATAGTCAGTTCAATCGGGGTTAGTTGGGGAATTATTCCATCAACTCTATATTCGGACAATTAAAGGCTTTCAGACTAGTACAGTGAGCATTCAAGTTTTTAGATGTTGTTATCAGTACTATCCTCAGTATTCAGTATTTGTTTTCAGCTTATGAACGTTATGTCAATCTCAGATTACTTCCACATATATTGTTCAGTATTATTATTCAGTGCTCACAGCAGGTACCAGTCATGGGTTAGCTTGTGATCCTCCAGGGTCGTAAGCACTGTGTGGCGTCTGGAGTGCAGACTCGGGGCATTACCCTTAGTATAGTATTCAATGTATCTTCAGTTTAGGTTTGCTTGGATAAGTGTACAGACTTTTAGATATTCAATTTTACAGCTTTCAGTCTTTCAGATTTTAGATTATCTCAGTAACATAACAGATATATACTTAGTCTTGCATTCTCAGATGTTATAGCTTTCATGCATTCACGTTCAGTTATCTCATGCTATTTATTTAGTCCTTATATCATATGTACAGTACTCTATGTATATCAACCTATCCTCATCTCATATACCTGTATATTCAAAGTACTGACCGCATACTTTTCTTTGCGCTATGATGTCCTATATCACAGGTTAGGACACTCAATTTCTTGACCACAGTTACATAGCTCAGCCTAATCCAGCAGCCGTAGTGATGAGTCCTCATCCATCAAGGACATGTTATGATTATTTAGTTATTTCAGTATTTCATATTATTCAGTTAGTTGGAGCTAGTTGGGGTCTGTCCCATTAAATCCTCAATCAGTTTAGAGGCTTAAAGACATTTAGATAGTCAGTTAGACAGTTAGGTAATTTTTATCAGATGTTTCATATTTATGATTGATTCATTATTTCAGTATTCAGATTTACATTCCCTTTTCAGTTTATCTTCTGCATATGTGTTATGTTTATATTTTATTCAGTGCTCATAGCAGGTACTAGTCATGGGTTAGCTTGTGGTCACTTGTGACCCTAAGCACCGTTGTTACGACTAGGAGGCAGCCTCGGGTCGTAACACTTATCCACTTTAAGCCTCAATCAAAATTATTCGACCAGGGCCGGCTTTTACCTAAATCCACAAAAGCTAAGGCTTTAGGCTCCAAAATTTTGGGGGTCCCATTTTTTTTTTATCAATTATAAGTTGTTAATTCTATATTTTTTTCATTAGAAAATATTAAGAACTTTTTAATATTTTCTTTATTTCATTTTAATGTCATTTTAGCTCAAAATAATATCAATTTAGGAATTCAAGATTAAGTTTGATAATTATTTACTTTACTCTTAACATTAAAATAGATTTATTTTTAATACTTTTCAGACCTTAAAAAAATCTAATAATTAGAGATAACTTAGTAAACTATATCTTATATTTGTTATTTTGCTTAATGAACGTGAAAAAAAATTAAAACAAAAGTTAAAGTGGGATGGAGGGAGTAGAAAGAGAAGAAATATTTCAATAAGTTTCAAATGTTTAATTGCTTGTAGAACAATTGTCTCAATTGAAAGAACTTTTTTTTAATGAAAATTTTGAAGATGTTACCTAAGATCAACATCTCAAGAGAAATTGAATGATTTAGGTATACTATTAATTGAAAAGTAATTATTGAGAGGAATTGATTATAAAATAATTTTATTCATAATTTTACACCTAAAAAAGCTATAGAAATGAACTTCAAATAAAAATGCTATATAAAAATCTTTTACTCCTCAAAAAGCTATAGAAAAGAACTACAAATAAAAATGTTATACAAAAATCTTTTACCTATTTTTTTAAGGTCTTATTTTGAAGTTTTGCTTTAGGCCACCAAGTACATTGACTACTGAGCCACCTCCGAATTCGACTCCCATTTTCTTCATCAGGAAGAGTTCTTGTAATCACTTCGCATATCTATTTACTTCAAACATCATCAATGACTATCATATACTTTCGACCCTTAAGTGATTGATATGATTCATCATAGTTAAACCATTTTTAACGCTTCATCAACCTATTGCAACCCTTTTACTTTATTTTGCATGGGACAAATTGAGGACAAATTATCAATTGTATAGAAAAGATGTAAATGACTTGAAGAGACTTGAATTTGCTTTGATTCAATATCCTATGGTACCTTTAAATATATACAGACTACTAATGTGCAGAGAGAAAGCTTAAGAATCAAAACTTTTGTTATATATGACTAACAAAGGTGAAGAAGAGGATGGTGCATGAGGAAAAGAAATGGGGGATGATGACATATGGCAAGTGCATTTTGGATCATGTATTGCTTCCTTTCTGTGAAAATCAAGTTTACTACAGAAGACACAATAATGCCCAAAAGATGCTTCTTTTTTCCCCTCATCGTCATCTTCACTGTCATCTGGGGTCTCATCTTCATAGTGTTCCACTGCCACAACCTTCCCAGGGCCATATCTGGTGTAAGTGAACCCCCATCTTGGAAACATCAATTTAAGCAATCTCTCCAAGTGTTTGTCACAGTATTCCCGCCCTCGCTTGTAAAACAACAGAGGTCCAATGGAGATTGCTGCTCCTACTCCATATCCCACACCCATAAATATGAACTGCCAATCATAAGTGTCATCTTCAAAACTTGGTGGTGGTGTCAACTCTGAAGCATTACTTTTGCAACTTCCATTGAGAGGGAACCCGCATAGGCCTCTGTTTCCTTCAAAGGAATCTTCCGAGAATGTTTGAAGTTGATTACTTAGCGGGATTTTACCAGATAAATTGTTGAACGATAGGTTCAAAGATGCTATGAATGTGAGATTTGCAAGCTCTGAGGGGATCTCCCCGGACAGGTGGTTTGATGACAAGTCTAGTGATTCAAGCACTTGTAGCTTCCCGATTGATCTTGGAATTGGTCCTGCAAGGGCATTGTGTGACAGGTTCAGAACATAAAGTGAGCTAAGATCCCCAACTGTATCTGGTAGCACTCCTTGAAATCTATTTGAAGAGAAATCAATAGATGTGAAGACCCTGAGAATTTTCACAAGCTCCAGCTCCAGCCCTTTGATGGTTATTGTCACTGTATCCTGATAGTAAAAGTTACTTTGTGCAAGGAACTGAAACTGGATGTGATTGCGTCCTGTCTCCACGTAATCATCTTCAACCATCATTCCTCTCCAACTTGAAAAGCATTCCGCATTCAACACACCGGTAAAATCATTGGAAGCTATATCTATGATCTGGAGATTCTGCCAGCTATTTCTTGTTACATCACATGTAAGTTTTCCATAGAAGTGATTGGAACGCATGACTAGGACTCTTAGATTGCCTGAGCTCCTCAACATGCATGGGAAACGATCAATAAGGTTGTTATTTCCAACATTCAGGACCTCCAATAGCTCACAGTTGACAAGAGATTTTGGCAGCTCCCTTTTTAAGAAATTCCTACTGAGGTCTAAAGTTTTCAGCGCACAACCAATTGGAAATGAATCTGGTATAACACTATTGAGATGATTGTTCCCTAGATTCAGCACTCCAAGAGTTGTACTATATTCCAGTAGACATGGTGGTATTGTTCCACTCAAGGCATTGTTAGACAAATCAAGAACTTGAAGATAGTTGGCCTTGCATATTGATTCAGGAATTCTTCCAGTGAGGTTATTATTTGCAGCTGAGAAAAAGGAAGCAAAAACAATTGAATCACCAATATCTAGTGGGATAGAATTGCTGAAATCATTGCTTGAGTAGTCCACAAAGATGGCAGTAGAAGGTGGAATTGGTAGGTCACCTTTTATTCGGTTGGAATGCAAGTCAAAGACTATAAGATTGCTGGAAACACTGTAAGGCTGTTCCAGGTACTCCAGCTGATTGAAGGAAAGATTCAGGTGAGTGAGAGCTCCCTCCCCAATTCCCCAAATCCAATTCGGAATTGCTCCCTTTATTTTGTTGTCAGAAAGGTCTAATTGGATTATCCTTGGCTGATTTTTAAGATCAGGAAAATGTTGCAACCGACAAGAAGCTAGTTTCAATACGCTCATCTGCGGAAAAGTGAAAGAGGTTGAATTGCTTCTACCTGTTTCAATGGTCAAGTTATTGTAAGAAAGCTCTAGTCTTGTAAGGTTACTGAGACTCCCAATGAGATCTAGTGGCACTGTCCCACTAAAGAAGTTGGAAGAAAGTGAGAGGACCTTAAGCCTCTCAACCTCAAAGATGGACTTGGGAATCGATCCATTCAGAAGGTTGTTGCTCAAATCAATTGTATCCAGCATAGAGGAGGATGCATTCAGGAATTTGTTGACCGGTCCAATAAATTGATTGCTATAAAGAAAAAGCTTCTGCAAGGAGGGCAACTCAAAGATATAAGAAGGAAGAATCCCGTTGAGTAAGTTGTTCCCTAAATTTATGTACACAAGCTCTGAAAGTCCTTTGAAATGAGCAGGGGAGAGGAGACCAGTTAAACCATTATGAGAGAGGTCCAAGTAGGTGAGTTTCTTGGACCATCGTAAATATGGGACAGAACCAGTGAAGTTGTTCAAGGAGAAATCTAAGTGAACAAGATTCGTAAGGTTTGCCATTGTGGAAGGTATTGGTTCACTGAAATTGCAATTGGAGAGGTCTAACTTGGACAAGTTCCGAAGGTTGGAAATGGACTCGGGTAATGAACCAGAAAAATTGGTGTAGCTTAGTGATATCGTCCTCAAAGATCCATTTCGAGGAAAATTCAGAATATTACCACCAAGCAACTTGTTATTTGACAAGTCCAAAATCTCTAAAACTGGTACCTGAAAGATTCTTTTAGGAAATGCTCCCTGCAGATTACAAGAGCTGAGGGTCAAGGTAGTCATGTTTGAGAAATTGGCAAAATATTCAGGTACTGAGGTAGAGAGATTGTTCTGGTCAAGATGGATAATAGATAAAAACTGAAGCTTAGAAAGTGATTCATCAATAGGGCCTGAAATTTGACTAGTACGCACACTCAAGATAGTCAAGTTAGGCAAATACGACGATAAAGATTGACACCACTCGCTCCTTTGAGCTGAAAGATCAACACCATCAAGATAAAGCTCTCTAAGTTCTGTTGAGTTCTCAATGAAATGTCTCAAATTGGGATTCTCAAGTTTTAGTGGATGGATTACATCAGGAAAAAGAGTTGAGAGATCAAGAGTAACCAGCCTTGTTAATCTTGATAACATCATTGGAATTTGTCCAGCAAAACCAGCATTCGATAAATTCAGGTACTTCAAGTTCGTGAGGTTGTCTATACCAACTGGTATGCCAACATTGAACCTGTTGTAAGCCAAATTTAGCTTCTCAAGATATTGAAGACTGAAAAGTGCACTTGAATTCTCAATTCCACTAGAAATTGTCTCATTATCCAATTCCAAGGCAATCACATGACCAGAGCCATCACATGTAACCCCATTCCATTTGCAACATTCACTTGTGTTCTGGTTCCATCTTGCCAATTTATTTGACAGAGTAGAATCATAATGGAGGCTGCCCTTCAACTGCAGCAACAATGCTTTTTGATCATCAAGACATTGAGAGGAAACCAAGAAAATCTCATTACCTGATAATATTTGGCAAAAGGGTATCAAGAAAAGCCATAGAAAATGTAAAACTCTCATTGCATAAACCTTGTATGGACTCCCATAAAACTAACAAATGAAGTCTGGTTGGAATTATAACCCATCAAACTTCTTCCTTTTTCCACTTTGTGGGTTCCCCTTTGTTCAAGTTCTGAATGAAGCGAAAGAGAAGGTAGAAAAGAGAGGTGATTGCAATGAATAGAAAAGAAGATGAAGAATTGGTCAAAAGGACAATAGGACAAGTGCTGTCTGTTTAATAATCGATGTACAGATTGTATTGTTTCTTTCTACGCGTTTTTTTGTCGGCCCTATTTGTTTATTCGTTGGGTGACTTTGAAGCTACTCTTCTCCTAATTGAGAAAATACTAATCAAAACCTTGACCTTTTACATTTGTTTTAAATTTATGATTGAGGAGTTTCTATGGAAGTGGGGTTGACTATTTTCCATTGGATTCTGTCGCATGCAATTTCTTTGACTAGTAATAATGTATTATTAGTATAAGGCAAAATGACCTTTCGGATCTCTCTACTATGTCAATTTTATAAGTTGGACACTTCTACTTATATGTTTATCATCTGAAATCCTGAACCTACTAAAAAGTAACATTTTAAATCTTTTTTTGGTCTCTCCCGCGTCTGTTGTCACGTCAGTCATGCCTGCCACATCATCTACCACGTCATTTTTAAAAAAATAACAATAATAATAATTTAATTAAATAAGAAAAATTTATAAATTGTAGAAAAATTTGAATAATCATGCTTTTAAAATTTGAAAATTTTGAATAATTATTTTTAAAATAAAAAATAATAGAAAAAGTATTACACTAAAATTAATGAAATATTAAAATTAATTTAATTAATTAATTTAAATTTTAAATTTATATTAGTTAAAAATTAATTAATTGAAATTCTTAACTAATTTATTTATTTAAATTAATTAATTTTAAATTAATTAATTTATAAATTTAAAATTCTTACCTAATTTAAATAAATTTTACTTAAATAATTAATTAATTTAAATATGATTTACATATTTAAAATATTTAATTTAAATTAATTATGGGGGGAGGGGCTGGAGTGGGGTGGGGGGCTGGGGGATGGGCTGAGTGGGGTGGGGACTGGGGGAGGAGGTTGTGTAAGGCTAGGTGGGGTGGGGTTGGGTGAGGGGATGGGGGAGGGGTTGGGTGGGGTGGGGGGTTGGAGAAAGGGGGTTGGGTGAGGTGGGGGGCTGGAGAAAGGGTTGCGTGGGGCTCGGTGGGATGAGGACGAGCTGGGTTGGATGGAGGGCTGAAGGAAGGGGGTTGGGTAAGGTGGGGGGCTGGGGAAGGGTTTGCGTAGGGCTGGGTGGGATGAGGACGGGTTGGGTGGGGTAGGGGGCTGGGGAAAAGGTTGCGTGGGGCTCGGTGGGATAAGGACGAGCTGGGTTGGATAGAGGGCTGAAGGAAGGGGGTTGGGTGAGGTGGGGGGCTGGGGAAGGGGTTGCGTGGGGCTGGGTGGGATGAGGACAGGCTGGGTAGGGTAGGGGGTTGGGGAAGGGGTTGCGTGGGGCTGGGTGGGATGGAGACGAGCTGGGTAGGGTGGGGGGTGGGGAAGGGGAGGGGGTGACGTGGGGCGGGGTGGGCTGGGGACGGGCTGGGGTGGGGGGGGGGTAGGGGGGGGGGGGGGGGGGGTGGGGAGGGGAGCGAAAATAATATTTAAAAAAAATTAAAATTATATTTTTAAAATGATTTTTTAATTTTTAAAAATATTTTTAAATTAATAAATAAGGAGGGAAAATTGATCATTTTTAAATTTTTGGAAAAATTTTAAAAATATTTTTAATTTTTTTTAAATTTTAAAAAATATTTTTAAATTTTAAAAAATATTTTTAAATTTTTAAAAATATTTTTAAATTAAAAAAAAAAGAGGAAAAAAAAAATAATAATTTAAAAAAAATAAAATTTAAAATTATTTTTTTATTATTATTATTTTAATGTAAAATTGGCCAAAAATTGACCCCTACTCACACCCCTAGGCGAGTGGTTACATTCTCTTTGTCCCAGTCACCATGACCTTGCCACATAGGCAAGGTCAATGGTCAAAGGGTGTGAAATATTGCTTTTTTATGGGTTCAAGGGTCTAGATGACAAACATTTAATTAAAATTATCCAACTTACAAAACTGACATAGTAGAGGGGTCCAGAAGATCATTTTGTCTTAGTATTATTATGCTGGATCTATGAAAATAATTTCTCTATCCATAAAGATATTGATAAAGTTTTCGGACATACCACTCTTATATACCTTATAAAGACGGTGAAAATTTTGCTTACATATGACTTTCTTTATCCCCACTTGTAGAATCATATTGGACATATTATTGAGATAGTCATACAGTTTGTGTATGCAGGGGCGGATCCATATGTATAGGTGGGGTGTACGTGCACCCGTTAACGTCGAAAAAAATTATGTGTATATACATAAGATGAATGGTAGTGCAACTTGGTGTGCTGGTTGTGGCTAGTGCTTCTGTGTTGGACTGGGGATTCGAACCCGCGACCAATTCGTAAGGTGAATCCTCCTTCACCATTAAGCTACTATGACTAATTGTTCAAAAACATTAAAAGTACACCTCATATTATAAAAAAGTAAAGTTATTAGCTTAGAACTCATATTTGTTCTATATATTTATTTTTTTCATTATTGTTCATGTCTTTGGCGATCAATTGAATATGATAATATCCCTTAATCGACACCGAAAGTTTTTCTAACGTCTTAAGATAATATTGGTGCACCATAATATTATCAAAAGCAATAAGTGTAAAAAAGCTTCAAGGTCTATTGTGTTTAAGCACAAAGTACAAATAAAGCGTGAGATTTAATCAAAAAAGGGATAAAGGTAGAAAAGATATAAATATATGTTTAGTCCTAGACTAATAATATAAGCATGAATGACAAATATATGAATAAAAAAATTAATTTTTTTTTGATAAAGTGAAATATCAATTGTTTAGTGTTCGCCTCTTCAGAAAGCCTCATTAACACGGAAAAGTATGTATTAGAAATTAGAACCTAAGCTACACATTAAGCGAGGCGAGCGCTCAACACATTTTGAATCTTGCTTCGAGGCCTATTGATAAGAATCGGGTTACGTTAATAAACAAGAAAATAATGCAGAAGCAAAAATACTAAGATTAAAGGCAAGAAATTAAAGATAGGCAAA
>NC_061119.1:66132875-66133130 GCF_002878395.1 Capsicum annuum | reverse complement strand
TATATATATATATATTATGTTAATATATTTAATTATAATATATTATGTTAAATTTGTTAATTATGTTTAATTATATATAATTTAATTATATATAACATAATATATAACGTAATATATTCTCACACACACATAAATTATGTTTAATTAACGTATAATATATTCATAAATAAATAAATTTTGAACAGTTTACCGTTCAAAATGGTTGTAAAATATATAAATTATGTTTATTTATATATTTTAATTTCTCTAAAAAAT
>NC_061119.1:66120265-66132775 GCF_002878395.1 Capsicum annuum | reverse complement strand
TATATAATTTATTTATGAATATATTATACGTTAATTAAACATAATTTATTATTTATGAATATATATGTAATATATATATATATATATGTGTGTGTGAGAGAGAGAGAGACAGAGAAATGAAAATGAGGGTATTTTTGTTCTTGTATAATTTTATACCAAAGAAAAATAGTCTTAGGATTGTTATCCCATTATTTGGGTGGATAACTTATCTCGGGACTAATTATTAGTCCCGGGATAAGTTATCCCAAATATTTACAATCAAACAAGTGAATTATATTTTTATTCCAAGATTATTATTTTATCCCGGCATTATTGACTCTAGTCCCGCAAATCAAAGAGTCCCTAAGAGTGTAGTTCATCATCTCAAAAAAGACCTTAGGTGTTCTAGCAATTCGAAGAATCTGAATAAACCAATCATACATACCGTATTTGTTCTTATATGGCAAAATAACAATATCTCGTTCCTTTTGCATGAGCGTTAGATTCACAACTGTATTTTTGATCTTTTTATCACGAGTCTTATCTTGGAAAGATCAAAAACAATTCTCTTTACCTTTATGCTTCTCATCAACATGCACTTACTCAATGGGATATTTAGTTTGGACCACCTTAGGAATAAGTTTATTCAATGGTGATTTTTTAATGCAAATATTCCCATGAGTATCTGTAAAAGAGTCAAAATAACTAGAAGAAGAAGTAGGAATATTAGAGTTAGAATAAGAAATAACCTTATTCAAACTCTCTTGTTTTTCTCTCTTTACCTCACAACCATCCTTCTCCTTTTTATTCTCGTAATCATCTCTCTTTTCTTTTCTCTTGACCTCAATTGACAGCTTATTCTCTCCACACAACACAACCTCTTTCTTTTTCTCTCTTCAAATGTCAACATGCACTCCCTTTCTCCTTCCATTATTTTTTCTCTCAAAATTTTTCATTGTTTTTTTCACACGTTTCTGATATTCATAAACTTGGGATGGAATTAAATGTACAAATTTATATTTTCTTTTGTTTAGCTCAAAAGAAACTCTATTCTTCCCCCTATCATTAATTGCATTCCTATCAAACTGCTAGGGATGCCCAAACTTGATATGACAATCTTGCATTGAAATTACATCACAAAGAATATTATCAGAGTACCTTCCAATGGAGAAAGAAATCATGCATAGCTTAGTCACCTTAAGTTAACCGAAATCATTGTGTTTGATGCATGTAAGTTTCAACTTCTCCACCACGTATGAACTTATCACATTAGCATCACTTTCAAAATCAATAATCATAGAGCAAATATTATCATGTATCCCATACCTTGTATGAAAAACACTTCTCCTTAAATCTGTTATATACACCTAATTAGGTGGGTTTTGGGTGAACTCTAATGCATCGAGTCGAGCAGAAATCCTTCTAAGTGCCTCGGCTATGTCGTTGTTTTGAGTCCCAGCATCAGTATCTTTTTGAGACATCTTCAAAAGTTAAAGAAAACAAAAACTCTCAATTTGACCCTTTTTTTATCTCACCTTTTCTTGCCCTTTACCCACTCAAATTAGTACCTTTGGCTGGTTCCTTTAGGATTTTTATATACAACCCTATTAGCAACAACTTTTTAGAAGTAAGATATAGAAAGAAAGAAATTTATCAATACCCAGATAAATTGGGTTTGATGAGACAAGGAAAAAGGATAAATTTGTGTAAATAGAATTTTTTTTAAATTTCCTCTCTTTTTGATTTTCCTTGTTGATGTTGGAACTCAAGAAACACAATTTTTTTAAAACCTTAATTCTCAAACAGATAAATTTTCTCTCTTGTTTTTTTGGCTATGTAGCTTAACAATGAAAAAAATACTTTTTTTGAGTATTGTTGAAACTTCCAAGATTATCAAGAATGGAACCTTGATAGAACCGGTCTGATACCACTTGATAAGAATCGGGTTACATTAATAAACAAGAAAATAATGCAGAAGCGAAAATACTAAGATTAAAGGTAAGAAATTAAAGATAGACAAAATTGGAAAATAAAATTCTCAATTTCGAGGTTAAGTGCTAAGAATCCTAATTGATCTTAGTATTCAAAATTAGCGGATTAAGACTAATTATGATACTAATAGAGTCAATTCAAGAACTTAGATCAAAAGTGATCTAGACCCTTATTTCAAAGAAACTAAAGACAACAATTAGTATAAGACTAATCACCTTCTTTAATTAACTTTAAGAGAAACCAAATATATCAAATTGAGAGTTAATCTTACCTCCTAAAGAATCGTTCTTATCGGGTTGCAAGATAAATCCCAAGTAGCCATACACAAAGGTGTAAATAAGAGAAACTCTCAATTAACAATAATATTGTTTCCTTGAAAATAATAAAATCCATCCCTATATATAAAGGTAAAAACCTATCCCAAATAGCATGAGATTCGAATTCTACTTTTATGGAAATAAATAAATCTAGGAAACTTTAAAGTAGGAAACTTTAAACTAGGTAACTTTTAAACTAGGAAACTTTAAACTTGGAAAGTAAAAGTTTCCGAATTTAATCAAACCCATATGGGCTTTTTTTGGGGGGCTTGAACTTGAATCATGAAATATGGGTAGCGTTTATACCATACTTCTCCACAATTCTTGGACTCATTCTTGAGCTTTTCTTCCATCATAAGCATTTTCTTGATTCACATTGAAGCCTGATAATCTTAATGTAAGTTGGTCAATCTGGATGCTATCACTTATGCACGTCTTTGACAACACTGGTGCGCTCACAAACTTCAAATCCTGGATTCGCCTCTGTGTGTATGTACCACTCTCTTCATACCTCACTTCTAAGTTATACTAGTAGTATTTATCTCTTTCTATTTTGTTTTCTGGTTAGTCATAGCTGAAATTTCCATGTCTAATCCTTTTCTCAAACAATGTGTTCAGGTCAATTTAGATGCACCTCTTTCTGGATTTCTAACGAGAAGGACACGTATAATTTTGTTCATCAAAATTTTAGATGAATAAGAAAATTCACATATTATTCTTTATCTCTATTGAAAATTTAGTCATGGTTTTAATTCATTTTATGACTATTAAGATAGTGCTCCAGTGTTTTACTATCTAATAAGAGGGAAAGACAAGAGAAGCAGGCAGTTGGTCGTCAATATGACTGTTTATGCTGCCTGTTTCAGCTGCTTGCTTTGTGATTTTATTGTATCACTCCTAATTAATTATTATAAGTCATTCATTTTTAAAAAAATTAATAATATTTGATTAAAAAAAAGTAAAATCGACATTTATGACATGTCTGCTTCAGCTACTTCAATCATAGTTTTTAATTAAATATCACCCCTAATAAATTATTATAAGTCATCCAAGTATCAAAAAAAATTATCTAAAAAGAGAGAAAGGTAAGAGAAGAAAACAGATGGTCGTTAATATGTCTGCTTATGTTGTCTGTTTTGTGCTTCTACTGCATCATCCCTAATTAATTATTATAATCATTCATGTATTAAAAAATTAATAATATTTAATTAAAAAAGTAAAATAGAGATTTATGACATGTCTGTTTCAGCTGCTTCAATTGTAATTTTATTAAATACCATCCCTAATAAATTATTATAAGCCATTTAAGTATTAAAAAAAATATTGAATAAAATAGATAAAATAGATATAAAATGATAAGTTAACTCTTGAAGTTTTAAATTAATTTGATGTCTTATATGAGACCCACTTAAAAAGTTATTCACAAGTATTTTTTATAATAATTTTGTCATATCACTTCTAATTAGTTGTTGTGAGTCATTTAATACATGTCTGCTTCACTGCTTCAATAGTGATTTTACTATATCGCATGAAATAGAAGAAAAAATATTATAAATCACCACAATTAAAAACTTAAATTATTTCAAAAATGTAATTGACTATCAGTGACACAAAAGTTTGGATAAAATGAGTAACATATATTATTTGAAAATTACGTAAAAAGTACTATAAGTTACAACAGCTAACAACTTAAGAAATCTAAAAAATAATCTATTATATATTTCAAAAAATACGTATAAAATAGTATAAATCACAATAATTAACAACTTAAAAAATTTAAAAGATATAAAAATTTTGATTCACTTTTGAAATTATGTCAATGCCACTTAAATTGAAATAGAAGAAAAGTATTATAAATCACAATAATTAAAAACTTAAATTATTTTTAAAATATAATTGACTATCTGCGCTACAAAAGTTTGGACAGGAATAGTGACGTATATTATTTGACAACTACATTAAAAATATTATAAATTGCAATACTTAACAACTTAAAATATCTAAAAACATATTAGAAGTATGATTGATTATCTAAATTGTATTCGTGTCGCATAAATTGAGACCAAAAGATAACATATACTGAGCTCGTGTTATCCGAGAAACAGTAATATAGGTTCATCGAATTTTGCTTTTCACACTTTTTATTAATTTATTCATTGATGAAGTTAATTTCGATCGTGAATTAAATTTTTGAAATAAAATTATCTATATATACTAAATAGCAAGAAAGTCTTGCCTATTAATTTGCCAAGTGACAACTTATAAAGTTGATACGTGTATATTTTTATGACAATTTAGTTAATTAGTTAAAAATTAGTTAATGTTAAATTTCTAATAAAAAACTAAAATAAAAACTTAAAAAATAAAAATAAACATAAAAAACTGATTGTTAAAAAAACTGAATCTTTTCTGTAGAAATGGGGTAGTCTTTTTAGGATTTTCTCTCTCTTTTTAATTAATAGATATTTATTGTTTTTCGTTAAATTTTAAAATTTAAAATGCTACTACAATTTATTATTAAAAATAAAAATAAATCTGAAGCAAACAAAACAGAGAAAAACTAATCTCCAGGTCCTTACTCTTCGTTAACCCCCATTAACCTACATATTAATTATATTTATATATAAATTAGATTTAGTTTTTGAATCCTCAACAAATTAATTCAATAAATAAAATAGTCTATTTATATGTTATTAGTTTTATATTTATTTTTTGGACAATTAACAGTTCAAGCTACACAAATAGTATATTTGTTTCTAAAAGTGAAAGCCTTAACAAATATTTTGTTTTAATTATTTTAAGATTTTCTTAAAATATAAATTTTGATAGTTACTATTATATTTTATAAATTTTTTAATTCAAATTTTACCAAATTTTAGAGATGATTACAATTTCGCCACATCATCCTAATTGTAAGAGTTCTAAATTTCAAAATGTATTTTTTTAATAAGGTTTTGAATTTAAATTTAATATTAAATATTTTAGAGATGGTTACAATTTCTCCATTTCATCCTGATCGTATGAGTTCTAAATTTCAAAATTTATTTTTAATAAGGTTTTTAATCCAACTCCAAGATAAAAATTAAATAAAATTCACGTGGCACTTTTTAAAACAAAACAATTTTTTTTAATAATGAATCTTAGGACTTCTTAACCTTTGTAAGAAGAAATTGATAATATATGAATTTTTTTAATTTTAAAATAAAGTTTTTAACTTTTAATGAAAGCTGTATGAATCAATTAAGTTGTAACTGGTAATATCCGTTAATATCTCAGAAGTTCTTATTTCATGAATTTATTTAATTGAAAGCTATCCAAATACAATTGAAATAGTAAGATCCTTGTGTTTTTAAATTAACCTATATATTATAATTTAATGTACTTATCGTGTTGTAATTGGTTACAACTTCTTCATTCATCGATATTAAAATAAGAAAATGACCTAAAAAAACACCCATGGCTATCTAATAATCTCTTCATTTTCCATTTTCAACACGCATTATCAAAATAAATGTCATAAGAAAACATAACAATAATATGCACAATGATTGCACTAAAGAAAAAATGCAAAATTTATATAGTAGTGCAGTTGTAAATTTTTAAGTTAAAAAGATAAAATTTAGAATTTGCTACACTTTTTTGAATTTTTATAAGGCTTTTTAGTATTTCTTGATAAATAATTGTATCAACAGTAAATTCTACACTATTGTTTGTGAATGGACAAGATGCATATAAGCATGTGGAAAAAACTGAAAATTCACATATAGGATACATGAACGATTTGTTTTAGCAATTATAATTTCTATATTTACATATTACACAATTAATAGCAATTACACACTACACTATTGTCCTCATATTAACATATTTTCTTTAAATTAATAACAATTACAATTTCTGCAATTATTTTAATATTACACAATTTAAATTCCACTTTTCTTAAACATTCTATAATAGCAATTGCAGATTCTTTAAATATAGTTTTTAAATTTTAAAAATTAAATTTTAACTCAAATTAGTTACAACTTCTCAACTTCCTTGTTAATTTAAAAGTAAACATTTTTTTAATTTTTATCATTATTAGATCCTGAATACTTCAGTAACTAATAAAGAAACTCTATGCAGAAGATTTTTGAATATACATAGTATTTTAGCTCTATGAAATTGTCCGTAGTTATAGTAGGCCTCATTGTTTCACCACTTATTCTTTTGATCAGTCACTTTTAGCTCAATTTTAGATCAAATTCTCCATTTTTTCCTCTTGGATGCAAATGCTAGTGTGCCTTGCCTTCCTAACTATGATCAGCAATGATCAACAGGGGATTTCAATTGTTTCTTTTGGGTGTGCAATTTTCACGTGGTTTAAGCATCAAAGTTTGAGGAATAAGAGATGTGAAAAAATAAGTTGAGAATGCGTCTCAAGTCTTCAATTAATAAAAAGTGACAATTGAATTCCACAATATTATTAAGTTAAAAAGATAAAGTCGCTCAAACAGCTGAAAATAATTATTCGACAACTGCATTAGTTGTCCCAATACTATCAAAGTTATCCAACAACTTCGCAGATTTGTTGAACAACTTGGATAGTTGTTGGAACAACTTCTATAGTTATTGATACAACTTTTATTGTTGTTGGAGCGAACATATTAAAATAAAAATTTGAAAAAAATTAGTCACTTCTACCTAATTTTTAAAACTTGAAGGCCCTCCACTTAATTAAAAAACTTATTTGTCATTTTTAATTCAAAATTCTGAAAGATGTTATTTAAACTACCTAAGAATAGATTTAAAGCAAAATATTTCATTAAACGACATGGAATATTGTAAATATTTTATCATTAAATTAATTGATTTTATTTGATCTTGAATGACCATTGTTGTTGTAGAATCTTTTGCTTGACGTTTCTAACTTATTAATGGAAGAAAGTGCTCTTCATACCTTCTCTCAGCTTCTTAGTTGTTTTCACTTTCTTCATACATGTTTACTTAAAATATTTAACAATAAACTCTTATTTTGTGGATGAAATAAAGTGATCAATTTTCTTGGCAGATGATAAATTTAGTATAGGCTCATAATATAAGTTTTCAAATCATTGTAATGGCCGTTATAGTAAATTTTGCATCATGCATGATATCATGGTGAAACTAAATTATGCTTGATGATAATTTATGCATCTGTTTATCCAAAAAAGTATAAGGACGAACAATAATATGAAAAAAAATATATATATATTTCTTATGCATCTCATCATATTTTTTTATTTAATTGTTTAAGAAAAAAAATTGTGTATGAACAACAATAATAATATGAAAAAAAAATTGTGTAAACATCTATGGGAAGTAAATCAAATCAAAATTAAAAATGTCATGTTGTTATTTGACTTACATGCATTTAAACTATTTATCTAATTAATCTATATTAATTCGATCATAATTTTTTTTATTTAGCTAATTCAAATAATATCATATTGTTAACTGTCATAGAAATTAAACATAATTAATTTCAATTTGGACATAGAAAAGTAAACTAGAGATTTGTTTGAACAAGTTACAATTGATTCAACTTAATGAAATTAAAGTACTAAAATGATTATCATTACCGCATCTAGCAACACATTTTGCAACGTTTTCTTTCATATTATTTTGATACATGGAATCAGATCCTTCTCAATACTTATTACATTATACATCTTCTTAGAAATGCTCATGTAGTTTACTGGAGAGAAAATAATTAAGTTTATTTTTTTCCAAAATTTGTCAACTCGATATTTCTCTTTTATCATTATCAGATGTATGTAATGTAAGAAATTATTAATTGTTTAAAGATCCTAAATTGTTATTTTATATTTTTGATAAATATATTATTTTATCAAGTCAATTTAGATTGAAAGTCATGACCACAAAAAATGACAGTGATCGTAATCAGCGTATGAAATTATGTTCTTTCATAAATACATTCTTGATGAAAATAACTTAGCAATAAAGTTCTACATTGTAATTAACATATGACAATATTACTATTAATATATATTCTGAAGGACACCTAACTCTAAACAATATTTTGGTTCTTTTGCATCTCTTTAAACATAAACATAATATATATATCATTTATACTTGAAATAACATACGGCCTATCATGATATGATTCTTATCAATTAATTAAATTGTCCCATACATTTTGCACTCTGCCTCAATGTTATATATATATATAAGAAGCTGATAAATAATTTTTTGCTGTAGTAAAATTATAATATTATTTAAGATAAATATAATTGAGTTAGTGAAAGAAGAGCTTAAGATCAAAAGAACTCATATCTTACTGTTAATAATTTGGATGAACATTTTTTTTCTGTCATCCCAGTAAGTAATTTATAGATTCATCAATTAACTTTAAATTTTACCGTACATTATACAAAATCTGACGGTAATTAGATGAACAATTTTTCTTTTCATACAAGATTTCGTATAAATGTTCTTGGATCAAATTATTTAAAATCACAATTGCTAGAATTTTTTCAAATATGAATAAGCAAATAAAATAATATTTCTTAATAATATTTTTCGCGCATTGTGCGGGCACGTATACTAGTATATTTAAATGATAAATCACAATAATTGATAATTTAAAATATTTTAAAAATATATGCAAAAATTACTCTGAAAAATAAATTTATTTAAATTTCAAAATTTAAAAGGTGACACATTAATTAATACTCTCTCCGTCCCAAATTATTCGTTCCAAATTTTTTAATTTGATCTCTCATTTTACTTGTCTTTTTTCATTAATCAAGAAGAGACAAATTTTTTTTTTCATGTTTTATCCTTTGCATAAATTACTTTTTCTTTAAATTAAAATGTAAACATCATTTAATTAAGGTACTATGATAAACTAGACATGTTATTAATTATTTTTTTTAATTAATGTGCTATTTCAATTTGAAACGAATAATTTGAGACAGAGAAAATATTTGTATTATTATTATAATATTAAGGGCAAAATTCAGAAATAACATACTTATCCCCTTAATTATGAGTTTCATAGCAACAGTTTCATAATTATATAATATAGCAAGTTGTATTTTGTGTTTTTGCAATCTGTTGCTAAAAAAATACAAATACATATAATTTTTACTGTCCTTACGATGATATGTATTTTGTATTTTTGCAATCTGTTGCTACAAAAACACAAATACATATGCTACAAAATGTAATTTAATAAAGTATAACTACTTTTTATAATTTAATACTTAAGTATGTATTTTTTTTTATATTAATTTAGCATAAATGTTGGCCGTGCTTTGCAGGGCTTCTCTTAATTAGTCTAAATATGTTAGTCTATGCAGCTCTTGTTTTGTTTGTTTTAAATATGTTTTAATTCTGTCAGACCTCATAAATCTTTTTCACTAGTAATCATACCGACTACCCAATTGGGAGTAAACCAGGATAGCTAATAAAATATTGGAAGGGAAATTTTACTCAACAAACCCCTGCCTACGTTCTTTTGAAAAATTGACTAGTATTTATGTCCAATAATGAACTTCCATTTTCCTTTATGGAGAATTTTATTTTAGGGGAAGAGGACAGGATAATTATTGCAGAAATTTCATACTACTAACAGATGGTCACTTGTGTTTGTATATTGCAGTTTCTCGTAGTAGTAATCATTTGCTCTAACCACTAGAGTTGGCATGATAGTTCAACGCTATGTTCCTTAAGCAAGAGATTGAGAGTTTGATCCCCGTCTCTGACAAATGGAGCAAACTCTGTGGCCAGTTCCTTACCGCTTAGTGTGCTGACAGAGGAACGGAAGATTAGTCTCACGACTGCCGGCTGTAGAGATACCTTGAGAAACAAAAAAAAAAATCATTCGCTCATTCTTTTTTCTATTGTGATTAATAAACTATTAATAGTATTAATAAATCTTTTTTTATAAAATTGAATTTGGTGGTCCGGGATCATTTTATTATTAATTTATATCTATAATCTATAGTCTATATCTATATCTATAATATGTTAAAAGTGTGAAGACCTTAAAAAAATGATTTGAACTGTTTGCCTTCACTAAAAACTCTTCTTTAGACAAAATTGTATTTTTATTATATTTTTAATTTATTATTTAATTATTTTTTATTATATTAACTAGATTTCTAAAATATATGAGACTCCTAAAATATATGGTAGGAGAATTAATTAATATTAACATAGGACTCTATTAAGGAAATACGTCTATAAATATTGAGATGTACGTTAAACTAGAGAACAAATCAGTTTTTCTATTCGGAGAATATGATTGATGCTCATCTAACTGATTCGATTGCTTGTCTAGATTGGTGGATGTTTGATTTTCTAACCGTCAACTTCTTCACTGTTTTTGTCAGCATAATAGAATTCAACATGTGTATATGTTTATCTTCTTTATTTTCATTCAAAATCATTTTTAGGGTCAAAATTTTTGTTCAGACAAGAATTAGTTGGATCAAAATCAAAGTTTTGTGATTACTATTATATTTTTTTTATATAGTTTACAGGTCGTAGATGAATGTAGATTGACTTTGAAGAATTTCTTGTGTAAAAGTTAGGTTTAATTTTATTGTTTTGATATTTTTATTATCTTATTGCTTTAGTTTAATTTACAGATGCAAGATGAATGTGGATCGACTTTGAAATTTTTTTTAGGTAAAGGTTATATTTAATTGTATTATCGTAATATCTCTATTAGTTTGTTATTTTGTGGTAGTTTATAGATCTTAGATGAATCTCGATTGGCTTTGAGAATTTTTTGTGTATAAAATTTAAGTTTAATTGTATTGTTTTGATATCACCTTTATCGTATTATTTTGTTGCAGTTTACAGGGGATAGATAAATATTGGCCGGCTTTGAGGAATTTTCTTATGTAAAGGTTAGGTTTAGTTATATTATTTTGATATCTTTATTATCGTATTATTTTGTTATTGTTTACAGGTGGTAGATGAGTATCAAACGACTTTGAGAAATTTTTTGTGCGTAAAAATGAGATTTAATTGTATTATTTTGATGTCTTTATCATTGTATTATCATTGTATTATTTTGTTGCAATTTACAGATGGTAAATGAATATCGATCAATTTTTAAAAATATTTTTGATAAAAATCAGGTTTAATAAATAAATTCTCCTTCTTTACATATTCAAAAAATATTAAATTTAATTATTATATTCATCTTTATTATTTAAACAAATATCCTATTAGTGTAATGTTTGAACTCATTAAAACGAGGTACACGTGCAAGGCGCATATACCTAAACTAGTAGTTTAAAAAGTCAGATTGCAAACATGTACAAATTGTAAAGAAGAGGCGTGGACATTGTGATTGGAAGTAATTGAAATAATTATTAGAATATTTGCTTGTATAATTTTTTTTTTTCAAGAAACCTTGATGCTAAAAAGTCCATAGCGTTCCATTTTCATAAGAAGGAAATTACATATGCAAATCCATTCCTTAGAAAATATTGGCCGATCCTACAAGGGGTGTGCAAAATTGAACGGACTAATAGATTAAATCAATAAAAATGTTAGTGATATATTATTATTGTGTTAATGATTTTTTACACTACTAAAAAAGCTCTAAAAAGAGACCCAAAAAAGAGACCTCAAAAATAGGTCGAAAATAAGAGACCTTATGAGGTCGCTTATCCCCTCAACTTTTTATTTTTTCTTTTTTTTTTCTTTTAAGAGACCTCATGAGGTCGGTGAATGATAAAAAAGTTTTAGCAACACAATATTAGGAACATAAAAAGGTCAGAAAAAAAAGCGGAAAAAGTTAGCACCAAAATAAAATAAAGCGGATAATAAAATTTTATACATTGCGACCTCGTGAGGTCGCTACAGTTTTAGTAAATTAATGTTTATTATTAAAAACTAATATTTAGTATTAAAAATAATTATATGTGATCATTTTATTAAGTATTAACATCAATATATATTATATATATATATATATATATTTACATAATTTCTTAAATATTTACCATTTTTATAATTAATTAAGAAAATAAAACCCATAAAGGGTCAGCTCCCTCAAAGCCGCCCCTCTTTCACTCTTTCAAAATCACTCTCTCAAAAGTGCTCTCTCCCTCAAATCCAAAGATGATGAAGCTGTGAGAGTACAATAGTTAGGGGCTAATTTTTTACATTCTCTCTCTCCCAACGATCTCTCATTCAAAGTAAGGCTGCAATTTTTTTT